>NC_045030.1:161948494-161950866 GCF_008632895.1 Mastomys coucha
TTCATTGTAATAAGGCTGTACTTCAATGACCCTCACATCACCAAAGGATTTTACCTCCATTGTAGCTACTAATTTGCTTTCTTTTGCTGTGATAAAACACCACGATCCAAAAACAACTTGGAGAGGGAAGGATAGTGGAGACAGGGTGATCAGAAGTGAAAGGGCATTCTTGCCTACAAAGGGAGTTTAAGGTCATCCTGTGGTACATGAGATCCTGTCCCAGAAAAGAGAAAGAGAAGGAGAGGGAGAGGCAGAGGTGGAGGGAGAGGGAGATGGAGAGAGAGGGATAGATTCATTCAGTCATCTGCTAAATTAACATGTATGGTAATAAGTTAAATGGTAACATTTATAGGTAAGGTTAACAAACTAACTCAGAGTCTCAATCAAAGTGAGAAAGTGAATTCTAGCAGCATCCTCTGGAATTGTGAGCTATAATTACAGTCATTCAGTGCTGTGTGGCATGCCATTACCTTTCACACCCGTGTTTGAGTTGCTATGAGACTCGTAGAGGGACCACTCTGGAAATGAAGCAGTTGTCACACATATATATCTGGCCATCTCCTTTAGTGACTCTCAGTGTATCTCACTTCTTTTTGGTGGTATTGGTGGGCAGGAACTCGTCTATCATACCTTACACAAGGAACCTTTTGCTGCTAATAATTGCACATTTACAAAATGATAGAGACTTATGTGTCCATGAGTACATTGCTATCTTAAGCATATTAAATAGAATGGGAAAATGACAATAAGTCAAATTTGTGATTCAGTTTGATGTTCAAATAATAATTTCTGCTGTAGTCTTCTCAAGAGTTTTAATTCATTTATTCATTGTGGGGGGAGGGCGGTGCAAAAGCATGCATGCCACTATAGTACAAGTGTTGAGGTCAGAGGGCAAGTTTGAGGTATTGAGTCTTGTTTCACATCTTACCAAGTTAGGGTCTTTTTATTGTTGCTTCTGCTGGTTTGTTACATATTCCAGGCTAGCTGGTCCATAAGCTTCAGGCCAATTTTCTTATCTCTACTTTTGATTTTTTTCATAGAAGTGTTGAGATTACAGATTTGAGTACTGCATCTAGCTATTTACATAGGTTTTAGGGTTGGAAATTGGGATTTTAGGCTTACATGGCAGGCACTTTTACCTGCTGAGCCATCTCTCTCTCCCCTCACAAAGAATTAAATGGCTTTATCACAATATATAGTTACTTTAGACCGCTAAAAATGTCTTTAAAACAGTTAAACATCTGCCAGATTTGTCTCATCACAAATTCTATCCAGTTGTTTACTTATGTTGGTATCAAGAAAGTGTAGATGCAGAGACAGAAAAGGAATGCCTAGTATAAGAATGGTAATACACTAATAGTTCCAGCAGCATATGTATAGCAGAGGCTGGCCTAGTCGATCATCAATGGGAGGAGATGCCATTGGTCCTGTGCAGTTCTATGCCCCAGTGTAGGGGAATGTCAGTTCCAGGAATCGGGAGAGGGTGGGTTGGTGAGCAGGGGCATGAGGGAGGGGACAGGTGGGTTATTTATTTATTTATTTTTTAAAAAAGATCTTGGCCATTTTTTAAAAGGATTTATTTTATTTATTTTATGTGTATGAGTACACTGTAGCTGTATCTCGTGTGTGGCTGCTGGGAATTGAACTCAGGACCTCTGCCAGTCCTGCTTGCTTAGCCAGCCCGCTCACCCCGCCCTGCTCCCCTCCAGCATAATTCACTGTAGCTGTCTTCAGACACTCCAGAAGAGGGCGTCAGATCTCATTAAAGATGGTTGTGAGCCACCATGTGATTGCTCCGAACTCAGGACCTTTGGAAGAGCAGTCAGTGCTCTTACCTGCTGAGCCATCTCGCCAGTCCCTGGTTTATTTTATTTTATTTTATTTTGTTCGGAGAAGAAACAGGGAAAGGAGATATCATTTGACATGTAAGTAAAGAAAATATCTAGTTTTAAAAAAGTGTACAGTAAACTCTGAAAAAAAAAAGAAAAAGAATGGTAATACACACTTTCCTTTCTCTTCTAAGTCATGGCAAAGGTCAGACTCTTAAAAGTGTAGGTCAAGGCCAGGCGGTGGTGGCGCACACCTTTAATCCCAGCACTTGGGAGGCAGTGGCAGGCGGATTTCTGAGTTCAAGGCCAGCCTGGTCTACAGAGTGAGTTCCAGGACAGCCAAAGCTACACAGAGAAACCTTGTCTCGAAAAACAAACAAACAAACAAACTGTAGGTCAAACAAAGCCTCATAATCCTGAACTCGATGCCCTAGAGAATCACTGTGGATTTATCGATTTGGGCAAATATGTTGACCTATCTATCATCTGTCTTTTTTGGCCTCTAATGAGGAAAAATGTCAAAGAGGTAGCCGATCAGGCTGT
>NC_045030.1:161950877-161953351 GCF_008632895.1 Mastomys coucha
AACTCCTTCCATGGGTATTTTGTTCCCCTTTTAAGAAGGAATGAAATGTCCACATTTTGGTCTTCCTTCTTCTTCAGTTTCCTGTGGTTTGTGTATTGTACTTAGTGTATTCCAATCTTCTGCGCTAATATCCACTTAACAGAGAGTGCAGGTATCTTGTTGGAATGTATAGTTCTGACTCATCATTTCTTTGGAAGGACTCAGGGTGCTACATTGCTCAGGGTGGTGTGGTGGATTGAAAGAGAATGTCTCCATAGTCTCAGGCACTGAAATGTATATTTCCCAGATAGTAGTGTTGTTTGGGGGAGGTTTTGGAAGAGGCCTTGCTGAATGTCACTGGGGCCTGCTTTAAAAGCTTAAGATTTTGCCCTCCTTGCAGTTGGCTTTTTCTGCTTTTAGCTTGTGGTATGAGATGCAAGCTACCAATTTTCTCCTCCAGCCATCATGCCTACTGTCACACTACTCTGACATGACCAACCTTTATCCCTCTGCATAAGACCAAATAAGCTGTATCTTCTATACCTTACATTGATCATGGTGTTTTATCACAGTAAGAGAAAAATAACAAATCAAGTTGTTAACTGAAGTTAGTAGTCCAGGACCATCTTTTGAGCAGTGAGGATGGTGTTAGGTAATGAGACACTCGTGCCTCAGGCTCAGAACTCTTTGTTCTTCCTGTTATTGTACAGGAGAGAGAGCAAAGTAGAAGTCAGAATATCCAAATTTAATATTGAGTATGCCACTTATTTTATGACCCCAGCCTTTGAGACCAACTTTATCTTATCTGTAAAGGGGAAGAAACAAATTCCACATACCTCATGCAGTGCTCATAGAGATCAAATCGATACCATGTTCATGCTATTAGTAAGGGCTCAATAAATGATAGTTAACTCTGAACTAGCCATAGCCAATAGTATCAGAAAAATACACAAGCTATGGCTACAAATCTACATGATATCCAGAAGAATGAGTTTGTCAGCTTTTCAGATGGGGGTCAACATGATGCTAAACATGTATATATTTGGAATGCATTAAAAGCACATTCAACAATTATCTCTCCCTTTCAGATAGGTCTTTGGCTTAAAGAAATATAAGAGCAAGCGGGTCTTATGCAAAAAGATGCTATCTATTTAACTTCACTGGTTCTTTTGTATACTTTGGAGCAGCTTACAGACATGTTGGAGAATGGTAATACAAGAAACATGGATAATCTCAATTTTCAGGAAGCCTTTGATACTGTTCCATATAACAGGCTGCTTAAACCAAAGACAGCAGGGATTCTTGATGAAACCCTGGGAAAAAAGAGATTGGCTAAAGAACAAAACAAAAAGTTGAGAATGAAACAGAACGGAAAATAGAAGATGTGGTTATTTTCCAAGAAAAAGGGTGGAAACATAGATGCTGCAATTTTGAATAGGACACAGGTTGGTACACTGGATAGAAAACAGTAGTGGTGATGGAGCCATGGGCGAATTGTGCATGGGCATCAAGTTGAGTAAACATGCCATTTATATGACAACATCTTTATGTTATAAGAACTAAGTATTGACATGACTAGAAGAATGTTAAGAACTTAAAATGATATGAAACCAGTTACACCTGAAACTATCCAGCACCAGGCTAGATGAAATTTTATATTTAAATTAATTATAGTCACTGCAACCTCAGGGTACTAAAAATATATGTTGTTATAAATCAGTAGGCCTTAATGGGGAGGTGGATTTTTTATTAGATATTTTCTTTATTTACATTTCGAATGATATCCCCATTCCTGGTTTCCCCTCTGAAAAAAAACCCTGAGTCCTCCCCCCTCCCCCTGCCTGCTTACCAACCCACCCTCTCCTGCTTCCTGGCCCTGGCATTCCCCAGGGAGGTGGATTTTGTGTGGAAAATTTAGCAATGCCTGGAGAATTGTTTTGGAAGGGGGTTGTCATATTTTGGAAGGAGGTATTTCATGAGTGAAGATGAAAGGTACTAAGAAACATCCTAAATATGGGTTACACGAAAGGGACTTCAAAGGGAGCAGTCTGACCCCCAAAGTTAAAAATACCAAAGTTGAGAACCCTGGTCTAAGCCATTATATCTTGATGTATACACCAGAGGGAAATGGTTATAAGGTAAAAATCTTCTATGCAACCATCTGGGAAAGAAAAGTATCATTTGTGGTTGCAAGTATTAATTATCACCAAACTTATAATAGGGTGCTTGAAACTCAAATGAGGAGCAAGGACATAGGAGAACAAGGAAATACAATGAAAAGAAAATTACAGGAGACAACAATGACACTTTCAACCTTGCTGGAACTCCAGTTTCTCTCTTGCCTCCACACTCTTCCTTGTAGATCTTCTGCTCAATTCATTTCAAATAGACCAGTCTGGAGTTTGCTACAACAAAATCCATTTAAAGAACAAAAGAAAGAAAGAGAGAGAGAGAGAGAGAGAGAGAGAGAGAGAGAGAGAGAGAGAGAGAGAGAG
>NC_045030.1:161953473-161962653 GCF_008632895.1 Mastomys coucha
GTGTGTGTGTGTGTGTGTGTGTGTGTGTGTGAATGATTGCTTATTTTCTATTACTTTCTTACATTTAACTCAGAAAGGAAAGCAATTCTTTTAACTGGGTTTTTCTATAGGTATACTAAAAATCAAATCAGTCCAGCCTTCAATGACAGATTTCTAGGAAAAGGGAAACGGGGTCGACATAGAATACATAAGGTAGGTTTCCATGTTAGATAGGAGAACTCAGGCATCACTGTTAACCCTCTGTCTGGTCATTTTCCAGTTACTGCTTCTTTTCCCCAGAGTTTTGTCTCCTATTGTGACATGAATATTTGCTGCAAGGATCCTCCTTAAGCAGCTTACTCTGGTAACTGCACTGACCAATTAACCTTACATGGACCTGAACGAAGCAGAGCCTGGGAGCTGGAGAGTAGCCAGAGAACGGAATTCTCACTGACATTAGACAGCATATAGTGTGTCTGGTTTCCATATTCCTTAAAAGTCAGTCGGCCTTGTAAAAAGACAGTGCCCTAAGTCACTCTATACTTTGGGTGGGCACAACTACTTATATTTATGAAATTTTCTACATATATTTATTTGTGTACATATGCATGCCGGGCATGAGCCATGGTGTGCCTGTGGATATGATAGTACAACTTTTGGGAATCAGTTCTCCTCATCACAGGTTCTGAGGATCACACAAAGGTTGTGATACTTAGTGACAAGATCCTGTACTTGATGAACCACTTTACTAGCACCATTTGGGGACTTTTTCCCCCTGAGACATCATCTCGTAAAGTTAAAGTTAGCTTCAAACCCATTGTGTAGCAAAAGATGACCTTGAGTACTATGGAAAACCAAACCCAGAGCTTTGTGCATGGTATGTTAGTACTCTACCCACTGAATTAGATCCCTAACCTCAATTTAACTTTAGAAAGAAAAGAATATATTTTTAAAAGTAATATGTGTAGCAGTTTGAATGAGAAATAATCCTCATATATTCACGTATTTTAACATGTGGTCCCCAGTCTTGGTGGTATTTGGCATGTTTGTGAAACCTTTAAGAGACAGAGTTTTCCTGGCCCTACGGTCATGAGAGCAGGTTAGCTGGCCCTGTCCCTAGATGGCTGCAACACTCAGGTAAGCTGAACTAAAATGGAGTTGTTGTACTCACTCCATATTAGGTAATTGCAATACTATGGTATGTGTTCTACTTTCCAAGCATTCTGAATATTCATTGATTCAAAGCACTCAAGTTACATGAGTTCTTTGATACAAACAGTATAGTACACCACTCTAAGTTCAACTTTTACAGATCTCACATATAATTGAGGTCATATGCTTTTTTATTTTCTCTCCTTGGCTTATTTCATTTAGCATTGATTCCTCCAAGGTTAGTTATGCTGCTCCTTATGACAGAATTTCTGCTTTATTTTTAGTTTTTAGACTGGATATTATGTAGTATGTATGTATGCATATTGTATTTTATCCACTTCATCAACTTTTCTTTCATCTTTAATAATAGCCATCCATACAGGTGTGAAGTGACACCTCATTATGTTCTTAATTTCTCTTATGGTTAGCAATACTGAGCATTTTGTTCATATACTTGCTGACCAGTCATTTATCTTATTTTGAGCAATGTTTTACTGGGTGTTGTGGCACACACCTTTAATCCCAGTACCCAGAGGAGGCAGAAGTGGTAGATTTCTGTGAGTTTTGTGGATAGCCTACTCTACACAGTAAGTTCTAGGACAGCCAGAGTTACATAGTAGAAACCCTATCTCAACCTCATTCTTCCCCATCCTCTAAAAGAAATGTCTGTTCAGATCCTCTACTCTTGTACTATTCATGCTGTTTCCTTGATATTGAGTCCCCTATGTATTTTGCATATGAGTTTTTATTATCAGAGACATTCTTTCTAAATATTTTGCTCTGTAGATTGTATTTTCATGTTGTGGATTTTTTTTTCATTTGCCTTGCAGAGGAACCCTAGTTTGCTAAAAAGTGTATCTTTAATGCTTTTCAAGATGCTGACATATGGCATGTTCCTCAGATTTGCAACAGTCCCTCCTAACTGAAACATTTGCTGAAGAAAGGAGGATAAGGTGTAGGAGCCTCAGGTGATAAACAGAAAGCATACAAAAGGTCACACATCCGGGAAGAACGACATCTTACAAGAATCTTGAAGGCGCCTATCTACATTATCAACTAGAGTAAACCAACAGTTTCTAGGGCTGGAGACAATGAGCAGAGAGATTTGGGGCAGTGGAGCTGCCTGTAAGATGCTGTATAAAGCTGGGCAGTGGTGGCTATCCAGAGAAACTCTCCTTGGGTTGCAGTTTTATGGAGTCTTCACCCATGTTGGGGTGGGCTTTCCACAGTGAAGCAGCTGCTTTTGAGTTATCCCTGCTCCTTGTAAGTAACCTCTCGTCCACATTCCTGTTAGTAACCACAATAAAAAAACATTCACCAAATGAGACATTAATGTAATCATTATTATCATCTCTTCTGGGTCTGTGGTGAGTAGATGGGTATGTGTCGCATCTCCCCAGAAAAAGTCTATCACACAACAGATACATATGCTTTCAAGAACACACACACTATCTGACATACCTTAAGATCTGGCTTTATTTCCAACTTCTTATGGTGTTAAGTTAACCTAAATATCCACACTTGCTATATTAAGTCCCCGTATTCTTTACCTGACAATCCTAGTTCATCATGGAAAATAATCATACTACAGTTTGCAAGTTGGAAGGACCAAGAAGACTATCATGAATCAGTGCCACCACTTAATCCTTGGTGACAGGGATTGACCAAAGTTTCTCTGTAGAAAAATGGGATGCCCTCTTATAATATCTAAGAGACCGTAATGGATTCCTAAGAAAATATCCAGTAGGCCAGACATCAAGACCAAGAGGATTCCCATAGTAGCCCATTACCCTGACAGTCTAAAGCTACCTGTTCTCTTCCCATTGCCTGCAAGGCTGACTAAGACTTCCTTGATTATGGAGAGTTGGGATATATAAATTCTGAGCCAATGTATCTTAAACTATTTGTCCCAGCAAACAGTTGCCTTGGCCAGAGATTTTTCACTGTAAATGGAAAGTAATACCTTCTATATGATGTGGAAAGCAACACTCCTTCTTTTGTATATTGATGAGTGTTAGCAGGTCACAGTCCAGGCAGCCTTCAGGCCACAGTAGCATGCTGCTCCAGCCAGAGGTCTCAGCTGCTTCTGAATCATTCATCCAGCTGCCACTGCCACAAGCATTGGGGGAAACCATGGCCACGAGAAATACAGTACAAAATGCACAGAACAGTGTATGAGTGCCTAGTGACTTGCTAATACAATGCGTTCACCAAGTGTATTACTTGCTTTTCTGTTGTTATGATAAATGCAACTTAGAGCACAGGGTCCCCAATGGAGGAGCTAGAGAAAGGACCCAAGGAGCTGAAGGGCTTTGCAGCCCCTTAGGAGGAACAACAATATGAACTAACTAGTAGCCACATCAGCAGGATTATGAAGCCAGCATAACAGGAAGCAGAAAAATCAGATTTTTTCTGCTTGTGGGGAAAAAGTGGGTACAGAGGTAGATGGAGTTATGAGTTTTTCAAGGCCTGTCCCAAGTGACACAGTTCTTCAGCAAGGTTCCCTTCCTAACCCTTCCCAGAGTTTCCATAACTTTCTCAGACCCTGCCCCTGATTGGAGGCCACCTGTTCAAGCATATGAGTTTATGCGAGACACTTCTCTTTCAAACCACCACAGATAGAAACAGATAAAGAGAGAATTCATTGAGATATATTTCAAGATAGCAAAAACAAATTTCCAGGAAGGAAACTTTGAACTGAAGTCCCTGGCTTTATAAAAGGGCCTCACCTTTGTTAAAAATTCTACAAGACTGACTGATTGTAGAGAGTTGGAATATTTCATGTCTTGAGCTCTTAGGTTATCTTTCCCCTCTTCATTCATTGTCTATCTCTCTGTTTGATCTAACAACCTTGTGGCTATTAGGTGACATCTTTCTGCAGCTCCTAACAAACTACCAACTTCCACCAACCCAAAGGATAAAGTGCCATCAGATAGCATCTGAAACCTTGAGCAAGATTTCCCCAGTTTTCTGTAACCCAGGTACCTGATGTTCCTACCATTGAATTTTAGAAGTACTTGTTTTATCACTTTCTTACTATGAAACTTGGGAAATTGTGGCTGTACTGAGACATACTACTTGGGGTGGGCTAAATCCATGTTCCTAAGGTATGGTCACTTATATTTGGCTCTAGAACATACTATCTTACTCCCTAAAGAAAAAATATCAAGCATGGTGATGTACACATGTAATGGAAGTGTTGGGAATGAAGAGATAGCTGGATCCCTAGGGCTCCCTGAATAACCAGGCTAGCCAAATCATGTGCTGATGAAAGACTCAATTTAAAAACAGGTAAATGGTATTCCTGAAGACTTTGATTTTGTCCTCTGGCCTCCACAAACATACATGCACACATGTGCTTGAACACATAGGCATGCACAGACACATACATGAACATTACAGACCTATGAGAATGGAGTAAGTAAATGATGAAAACTAAAGTTTCATGCAATAGGTAACTTATTTTTGAAGCACTGGGCAGTTTATATCATGTGGTGATCACATGAGTAAAGTGTACAATCACAAGGACAAGCCATATGTGGCAGGCAAGTTGCAAGCAGCCAAAAAGTGTTTTTTTTTTTCATATAGGCCTATAAACAAATAGCAATAACCAGTTGTAATGAATAATCCAAGGTAAACTCACTCTTATCTGCTACACCTGGGAGGGGCATAAAAGCAAAATCCAAGAACAGTTCTGTGTTTTTGAAGAAACAGATCTCAAGACTCTTGTCTTGGTTTCTCGGAGTTTTCTCACAAGCACTCAGAAATCTCCTCAAATGATTCTACATTTGGACTGTGTTTTGAACATAGACAAAAAGCCATGTAAAATTGAAAACAGGTGGAATGTACTGGTGGGTTTCTCTTGACCTCTGCTGGTTGGCCTGAGGGAACAGAGACTATAGTTTCCAGGACTTAACCTTGAAGGAGATGACATTCAAAGGAAGTCAGAGCAGGAAGTAGTCTGAGGCTTCTAAAGCCACTGACTGTTGCTTTGAATGTTCAATAATGAACCAATTTTGGTTTCCCTTTGACACAAACTCATGTCCCTATTATTGGCTAATATTAAAGTAATAGCATAAATTTATGTTTTCTAATTAATATTTTAGAAAACTCTCATTGATTTCTTTTTTAAAAGGAATAATAATTTTTAAAACTGTGGGCGTGTGTGTTTACATTAGAGGACAAATTGGATTGCTAGTCTCTGCCTTCTACATCATTTAAGGTGGGACTTCATTTTTGCCACTGCATATGCCAGATTAGCACGGTGGTGAGTTGCTGCAGATTCTTCTGTCTCTCTCTCTCTCTCCCATGTTACTACATGAGCGCTGGGATTACAGATGCATGATACCATGTCTGACTTTCATGTAGGTTTTGGAATCTGAACTCAGGTCCTCATGCTTGCATGACAAGCAATTTGTCTATTAAGCTATTCCCTCAGCCTCCAATTGAGTCCTTTTCTTTTTCTTTTTTGACATAATCGCTCATGCACATTATGTATTTTGGTCATTTTTTCCCACAATTCTACATCACATCCCACTTCCTCTACCTAGGAACTCTTCTTCCCAACAAGTGCCCTATAATGGAAAAATCTTTATTCAGACAAGGACATTGTAAGTAGAGAGCAGACAGGAAAGATATCCACGTAAAAATTAACACAATCACTCAAGGATGAGAAGATACACGATGTTCATAAAAATTTATTATTCATCTTCCCCTATTTTTTAGTAAAATAGATAATAAATTATCATATAACAGTTTATGTTTTGATTTTTCACTTCTGTTTATCAATGCATGACTCTCTCTGTTCTACAGTTTGGTCTTCTCTTTAGAGCTCTCTCAGTTCACAATTCTCTCTATAACTTTGTCTATTCTGTTATTTAACTCCCTTGGTAATTTCTGTGCTTGAATGATCAAATCTGATTACTTGATTATTTTCCTTGCTTTATTATTATTCATGACATTTGATTTCCTTTATGCTTTGTAAACTTTGTGAGTTCATCTTTAGAATTTATTCCTATAAGAATTCCTTTCTTCAGTCTACTCTTCGCTTTCAGGGTCACTTGTCTATGGACCTATAGGGTTCAACTTTCACCCAGCAGATGATTGGTTATATTCACAGATCCACATTAATTTTCAGAGAGACAAAGAGAAGCTGCCCAGTTCACAGAGCAGTATACTTCTATCACAATCATCTTGAAGGATGACAAGGAAGAGGACAGTTCATTTAGGTTAGACAAGGGTCTACCAATCATGACTTAGTGGCCACTTCCCATCTCTTGTCTGCTTTTCCAGGCCTATAAACTAAGAAGACTTTTTACATTTTTAAATGTTTTCCGTTTTCAATTATGTGAATATATTTGTGTGTGTGTGAGTGAGTACTAGTGTGTGAATGCAGTGTCTGTGGAGACCAGAAGCTGGAGTTAAGCAGGAGGATGTAAACTTCCTTATGTGAGTGCTGTTAACTGAACTCTGGTCCTCTTCAACAATAGTACTCTCTCTTACCTAGCTTTCTCTTTAGCTCCTGAGCTTTTACATTTTCAAGTGGTTGAAACAAATATGAACATTCTGTGGCATGTGAAAATGACATGAGATAAAAACTTCAGTATTGAAAAACAAAGATTTCCTGAAGAACACCATGAAATCTTGTTGTATACATGTAACTCTAATCCTCCAGAAGCAATGTTTAGTAATTCAACAGAGACCATATGGCTTATGGAATCTAAAGTGTTTACTATCTGGCCTTTGAAGAAATATTTTGCTGGATCATTTAATTGCAATCATTCCTGGTTTGGAAATGAAATTACACCCCTTAGGTGTCTGTTAAAATTCTCTGCTGGTATGAGAAGTTAGAAAGTGAAAGATCAAACCAAACGCTGTAAGTATTGTCAATCTTTTGAATCACAAGGACTTGAAAACCCTGTCTTCCCAGAAAAATTTGCCATTCCCCAGCATGACCACCAGATGGAGACTCTCGTGTTGGTTCAATGGTATCAGCATTCTACTTAGGGAAACACTTTGTGAGAAATTAAAAAAAAAAAAAAAAAAACAAAAACCAACCTCTCAGCAATATACATGTGGAGATGAGCTAGATAATGCCAAACTCAGAAGAGCCTTAGTGGGAAAACAGGATAAGGCTTAAAGTTCAACTTGGGCGGAACTGAACCCTTCCCTGGTTTAAGAAATCTATGCTTAGTCTCGAAATATAACACACAAAGAAGAATATACTTCCTAACAGGGCAGATACCAAACTGTAGTGTTAAAGAACTGTCTTTTAAAAATCTCCTTGAGGGTTAGTTTTTAATTAATTTTTTATTTTGTCTTTACAGTGCCTTTATCCACTGAGCCATCTCTTTGGCCCAAGACTTCATCATATAAAAGCAGCACTATATTTGGCTCTGTTGTAGGTGCTGTAGTTTTGATATGAGATGAGAATGTTCATCAAAAGGTCACGTGCTAGGAGCTTGGTGGGCAGGGTGCCACCCTCACAGGGACTAATGTGGTTATTTCAGAACTGAGTTTCTTCCCATGAGGATGTGTTAGTATAAAGCTGGTTCAGTTCTCTCATTTCCTGTCTAATTCAAAGCTCAATCTGGGCCTCTAAGGTATGTTCCCACCTTTGTGATGCCATCTACATGAGGTTCTCACTGGAGCCAAGACACATCCCTGTAACAGTTTACAGCAGGGGTTCTTAACTTCCTGAATGCTTCGACCATTTAATACAGTTTCTCATGTTCTGGTGGCCATCAGCAATAAAATTACTTTGTTGCTACTTCATAACTTTAACTTTTGCTGCTGTTATAAATCATAATGTAAATACTCGATATGCAACTCCCAAAGGGGATGTGACCCACAGGTCGCAACTGCTGCTCTATTTATTTTTATTTTATGTGCATTGGTGTTTTGTCTGCATGTATATTGTGTGAGGGTGTTAGATTTCCTGAAACTGGGATTACAGACAGATGGGAGCTGCCATGGGATTGTTGGAAACTGAACTCAGGTCCCTTGGAAGAACAGCCAGTGCTTTTAACTGCTGAACCATCTCTCTAGCCCTTTTAAATTTTATCTTTGTTTTAGAGAATTGCTTCCTCTAGATCCTTAAAAAGTAGGCTAAACATCTTTCCTGTATGCAGCATTCAACTGGAGGTATTTTTGTTATAGCAGCTTGAAATAAACTAAAAGGACAGATGTTCTGAAGATCACAAACTTAAAAACATTGATGTTAGGTGATGTCTTGTGTCTGGGCCTGATTGGAAGGACATCTGATTGATCAAATTACCAAATCAAATCTAAGGAAATCAGGGCCTACTTCATGGGCAGCTGCTCCAATATGTGGGTAAGAGTGCAGTAAGCCCTGTCTCCAATTCCAGAAAGGGCAGTCAAGCCTCCATGCAAATGACATGACCCACAGACAGAATTCTCTCAGGAATGCTGTGGCTAGAACATAGCTTGGGGAAGTATTAGATGGAATGAAGGCCTCTGTGATGAGATACCAAGTGCAAGAGCAACAGGAGCCATCCTAAAGATGCTAGACTTAAGTATAATTGGCTTAGGTTGAGTCAGGTGAGGCTAATCTAGAGCGCGAGAGTTGAAATGTCTTTTAATTTTCAGGATAACAAAGGATCTTGTAATGGGCCTGTTCCTTAATTCAATGACTTCAAAAAATGGATCTTCCAAAATCTACATAACCCCCCATGATATAGGTAAGTGTAGAGATTTCCATCCAAACACCTTCTCCATTCTTAGCATAACATTCATTATCTTCTTCAGTACTGAAAATAGAATCCAGGACTTTGTGCATGCTAGGCAAGCACTCTACCACTGAGCGATATCCCCAGCTTTGAATATTATACTGATATTATCTCAGTATAATATTCAAAGATGCTTCCAAAACATACCCAAGGCCTGATACAAAATGCTTTAAAATGAGTGATTCTAGGACTGTAGAATTTCAATCATAGTTTCTTATGATGAGCTCATGTAAGTGCTTTGAATAAATGGTCCTTGTATGAATCAAACAAAGAGTAAACTTTCCTTTGTTTTCTTTTTGCT
>NC_045030.1:161962663-161963544 GCF_008632895.1 Mastomys coucha
GACAAGGTCTCTTGTTGCATAGCTGGGCCTTGAACTCCATGTACTGGTAAACATGACCTTGAATGTCTGGTTGTTCTGCTTCTACCTCCTGAATGTCAATACATGCCACTGTGTCCAATTTATGCAGTACAAGGACTTGAACCCAGCATCTTGTGTGTGCTAGATAAGCACTCTATCAACTGAAATATATGGCCAGCCCCAGAGTTCTTCGTAAAAGAAATAAAATCAATATCAGAGTATAAAGGAGATCTTCTTAAAACACCAAGGTACTAGAAGAAAAGAACTAATAGACTAAGAGGGTTTACTGGCTCACACAATGACAGGCTACATAGTGTCATAATACCCATTTGTATACTAGAGAACCTAGTAGCTTCCCAGAACAAGAAAGACCAATGATGCAGTCCCTGCTGTAGGCTTAGAACCTTCCTGTAGAGTCTCTGGTGTATGTCCACATTCAAAGATTGAAATATATCATTCAATGTTCATGAGTAAAGGCAGCAGCAATAGACACACTGGCTCAAAAGAAATAAAGAGATGTGTGAGGTGGTTGTAATGCCAGAACATGAGAGGCTGAGGCAGAAGGATCAATAGAAGCCTAGCATAGCTGTCCTTTGGGAGGCTCTAGTCAGCAGCAGACTCAGACAGATGCAGACACCCACAGCCAAATAGGTGATGGAGCTTGGGGACTCTCATGGAAGAATAGGAGGAAAGATTGCAGGCCCAAAAGGAAGACCGACAGGGCCAACTAACCTAGACCCTTGAGGCTCTCATAGTCTGTACCACCAACCAAAGAATATACATGAGCTGGACCCAGGCAACTCCAGAGACATACGTAGCAGATGTGCAACTTGGTCTTCATGTGGGTCCCGAATAATTGGAGT
>NC_045030.1:161964081-161967884 GCF_008632895.1 Mastomys coucha
ACATATGCTGGCAACTGTCTTCCTCCATCAGCTTTTGTTTCAGCCAGGCCCCCTGCTTATGGCACTGTCCATATTCAAGGCAGGTCTTCCTCCCCATCAGTTGTGTGCCTCCTGTGCTAATTATTTGTACATACACAGTCACAACACTAATTATTTAGGTCTCTCTCAAATTTACAATCCAGATGAACCATGGCAGGAAGATTAACCTTACATAGATATGTAACAGCCTATGGTAGTTTGAATGTAATTGGCCACGATAGGGTCATAGGGAGAGATACTATTAATAGGTATGGCCTTGTTATAGTAGCTAGAGTCTTGCTGGAGGAAGTGTGTCACTGCAGTAGTTGGTTTTGAGGGCTTATATGTTCAAGCTGCACCTAGTGTGGCACACAGTATCCTTCTGCTGCCTGCAGATCAAGATGTAGAACTCTCAGCTTCTTCTCCAGCACCATGTTTGCCTGCATGCTGCCATGCTTCTCACCATGGAGATAATGGACTGAACGTCTAAAACTATAAGTCAGCCTCAATCAAATATTTTCTCTTTATTAGAATTGGTGTCTCTTTATACCAATAAACCTAAGACTAACAGATAAGGGAAAATCTCCCATGTTCTTGGATCATCAGTAGGATTGATGAATTGAAAATGGCCATCTTGCCAAAAACAATTTACAGATTCAATGCAATTCCCATCAAAATTCCAATACAATTCTTTACAAATCTTGAAAGATCTCTCAACTCTCAACTCCATAAGAAAAAAACAAACAAAGGAACAAACAAAAAAACCTCAAGATAGCTAAAGCAATCCTGAACAATAAGTGAACTTCTGAAGTTATCACCATCCCTGCCTTCAAGTTATACTACAGAGCAATAGTAATAAAAACTGCACGGTATTGGCATAGGAACACACAGGGTGATCAATGGAATAAAAAATGGAGACCCAGAAATAAACCCACACACCCACAGACTTGATTTTTGACAAAGAAGCTAAAACCATACAATGGAAAAAAGAAAGCATCTTCAATATATGGTGCTGTTCTAACTGAATGTCTACACGTAGAAAAACGCAAATAGATACAAATTTATCACCATGCACAAAACTCAAGTCCAAGTGGATCAAAGACCTCAAGGTAAAACCAGACACACTAAATCTAATAGAAGAGAAAGGAGAATAGCCTTGAATAAATTGGCACAAGGGCCAATTTCCTGAACAAAACATGAATGGACCTCATGAAACTGAAAAGTTTCTGTAAGTCAAAAGATACCATCAATAGGACAAAACACCAGCCTACAGATTGGGAAAAGATCTTCACTAACCCTACATATGACAGAATGGCTAATATCCAAAAATACATAAAAACTCAAGATAGACACCAACAACCCAAATAACCCAATTAAAAATGGGATACAGTGCTAAACAGAATTCTCAACAAAGGAATCTCTCATTGTCAGGAAACAGAAAGAAATTTTCAAAGTCTTTAATCATCAGGGAAATGCAAATCCAAACAACCCTGAGGTAACATCTTATACCCATTAGAATGGTTAAGATAAAAAACTCAAGTGATGGTTTAAGCTGGCGAGGACGTGCAGCAAGGGAAACACTCCTCCACTGCTGGTGGAGAGCAAACTTATACAACCACTCTGGAAATCAATGTGTGAGTTTCTCAGAAAATTGGAAATAGTTCTATCACAAGACCCAGCTACATCACTCCTAGGCATATACCCTAAAAATGCTCTACCATCTCACAAAGACACTTGCTCCACTATGTTCATGGCAGCCTTATTCCTAACAGCCAGAAACTGGAAACAACCCAGATGGATCCCTCAACAGAGGAATGGATAAAGAAAATGTGGTTCATTTACACAATGGAATACTATTCAGCTACTAAAAACCAAGACATCATGAATTTTTCAGGCAAATGGATGGAATTTGAGAATATCATCCCCAGTAAGATAACCCAGTTCCAAAAGGACGTACATTGTATGTACTCACTGATAAGTGGATATTAGCCATAAAGTATAAGATAGCACAATATAATAAACCAACCCAAAGAACCCAAAGGGAAGGAAGGCCATTCAGTCTTTCTCAGAAGGAGAAATAAAATATAACAGAGGTTGATGGAGGGAGGGAACTGGGTGAGAGAGGGATGGGGAATGGAGCAGGGAGGAGGTGGGGAATTGGGTGTAGGAAGAGCAGGAGAGAAAGAAAGGAAATTGGTGGTGGGTGGGCATGGGGACACAGCATCTCTAGGATGTGCCAGATACATGGAACAGGGGAGGAAGGGACCAAGGTATCTGTGGTGGTGACTCTAGATGGAACTCTTAGTAGTGGGGAATATGGATCTTAAAGTGTCTACTTCCTATAACCAGGCAAGACTCCTAGTAGAGGGATAAGGACAGCAACCCACACATAAAACCTTGGACACAATGTGTGTCCTGCTTAAAAGATCTACAGGGACAAAGACAGACCAGAGGAGGGAATGCCAACCAATGAGTGGATCAAATTGACATCCATCCCATGGGTCTACTCCCTGACACTATTAGCAATACTATGTTATGCTTTCAGAGAGGACCCTAGCATAACTGTCCTCTGAGAGGCTCTACTTGGCAGCTGATGGAAACAGATACAGAGACTAACAGCCAAGCACAAGGTGGTAGAGTCTTGTGGAAGAGTCAGGGAAAGGACTGATGGACCAGAAGAAGATAAGGACTCCAAAGGAAGACCACCCCCATCCATCCCCCTCACATATGTAGCAGATGTGCAGCTTGGTCTTCATGTTGGTCCCCCAACAAATGGAGCAGGGGCTCTCCCTGAATTTGTTCCCTGCCTGAGGATCCAGTTCTTCTGACTGGGCCACTTTGTCTGGCCAGTGAGAGAGGATTGCTTAGTCCTGCAGTGACTGGTGTGAGGAGGTGGGGAGTGATATGAGTGGGGGAGGTCCCCCTTCTTAGAGAAGGGCAAGGGAGAATAGAGAGGAGTTGTGAAAGGGGGTACTGGGAGGAGAGCGGGGGTGATATTGAGGTGTAAGGTGAATAAATTAATTAATTCAAAAACTCAAAATGAATAAATAAAACAAAGAGCTGTAAAAAAAAATAAGAATAATAAAATGTCTGGTATGAACCCTCAGCTACCAGGGGGTGATCTCTAAATTGATGCATTATCCTGCCTAATAAGAGTAAGATGTTGATTAGATGATCTGGAATTTGCACAGTAGTTTCTTATGGGAGTTTGGGATATCTGTAGCAACTTCAAACTCCAGAGACTTTGGAGATTGCAGGTGTTAACTGTGTGGCTTGGGTATAAAGATTAGCCTTGTTGCCAGCATGCTGCCAAGCCCAATCAAGAACTTCACGGGTTGACAATGTTGTGCATACATCCCTAATTGGTTTCAATTAAACAATACGCATGGAGGATAAAGAAGTTTTGTATTTGGACAAATCTTAGGCATTGCTCCATGCATCTCTTCCTTTATCTGATTCTTTTTTCAGCCTTTTTGCTATAGTAAAAATTTTCTTGTATAAAAAAATTAAAACACACTGCCATTTTGAGGGGATCTGAGATGAAAACAAGATCATCATTGAAGGATACATTGTCAAACACATAGATCCCATCAGCAGCCACATATCCTTTGGCCAATCTTACCCAAGGATGGGAAATGAGGCCCAGGAAGCATTAGGAAGTTGTTTGGTACTCTTCATATTTGCATCTGACTAGTGTTTCATTTTCCTTTTTTTTAATTAGATTTTTTTATTTAAATGTCATACAATATCTCCTTTCCCAGTTTCTGCACCGAAATGAAAAATAA
>NC_045030.1:161968474-161978660 GCF_008632895.1 Mastomys coucha
AAGGTATATCCTTTTGTTTTAGGGTAAAAAGTTCTATAGATATCTGTTAAATCCATCTGTTTCATAGTGTCTGTTAGTCTCACTGTGTCCTTGTTAGTTTCTGTTTCCATGATCTGTCCATTACAGAGAGTGGGGTGTTGAAACCTCCCACTACTATTGTGTGCAGTGTAATGTGTGCTTTGAGTTTTAGCAGAGTTTCTTTTATGAATGTAGATGCCCTTTGATTTGGAGCATAGAGTTTCAGAATTGAGAGTTCATCTTGGTAGATCATACCTTTGATGAGTATGAAGTGCCCCCCCCTTATCTTTTTTGATCACTTTAGGGTGAAAGTCAATTTTATTCTATATTAGAATGGCTACTCCAAAAAATATAGTGATATTTCTTCAAGACAAATATTTCTTCAAGACAAATTAGCACCATAACCCCTAGAAACATCTGCTACTAAGCATATGATATGTGACTATTGAATTAAGAAAAACTGTAAATCTCAAAGACAAACCAGACCTAGAAGATGTACGAAAATACTGTAGATATCTCATCAACTCAGTTTGATTACATATTTCTATATATTTGATTAAATTTGTTTATATATTATTAAAATAAACTTGACCTACTTGTTTATTTTTCATGTGGCTTCTAAAAATTGAAAAAAAAAAAGAAAGAAAAGAATGGCTACTCCAGCTTTTTTCTTGGGACCATTGGCTTGGAGAATTGTTTTCCAGCCTTTTATTCTGAGGTAGTGTCTGCCTTTGTCACTGAGGTGAGTTTCTTGTATGCAACAAAATGTTGAGTCCTGTTTATGTACCCAATCTGATAATCTATGTCTTTTTACTGGGGAATTGTGTCCATTGATATTAATAGATATTAAGGAAAAATAATTGTAATGCTTCCTGTTATTTTTGTTGTTAGTAGTGAAATTCCGTTCATGTGGCTATCTTCTTTTAGTTTTGTTGGAAGATTACCTTTTTGCTTTTTCAGGAATATAGTTCCTCTCCTTGTGTTGGAGTTTTCCATTTATTACCCTTTGAAGGGCTGGATTTGTGGAAATATATTGTGTAAATTTGGTTTTGTCATGGAATACTTTGGTTTCTCCATCTATGGTAATTGAGAGTTTTGCTGGGTATAGTAGTCTGGGCTGGCGTTTGTGTTCTCTTGAGGTCTGTGTGACATCAACCCAGGATCATCTGGCTTTCATAGTCTCTGGCGAGAAGTCTGGTATAATTCTGATAGGTCTGCCTTTATATGTTACTTGACCTTTTTCCCTCACTGCTTTTAAAATTCTTTCTTTGTTTTGTGCATTTGGTTTTTTGACTATTACGTGGTGAGAGGAATTTCTTTTCCAGTCCATTCTATTTGGAGTTCTATAGGCTTCTTGTGTGTTCATGGGCATCTCTTTCTTTATGTCAGGGAAATTTTCTTCTATAATTTTGTTGAAGATACTGACTGGCCCTTTAAGTTGGAGGTCTTCACTCTCTTCTATACCTATTATCCTTAGTGTTCTCATTGTATCCTGAATTTCCTGGATATTTTGGGTTAGGAAATTTTTGCATTTTGTGTTCTCTTTGACTGTTGTGTCAATGTTTTCTATGGTATCTTCTGCACATGAGATTCTCTCTTCAATCTCTTGTATTCTGTTGGTGATTCTTGCATCTATGGTTCCTGACTTCTTTTCTAAGATTTCTATCTCCATAGTTGTCTCTCTTTGTGATTTCTTAACTGTTTCTACTTCCACTTTTAGGTCCTGGATGTTTTTGTTCAATTCCTTCACCTGTTTGGTGGCGCTTTCCTGTAATTCTTTAAGGAATTATTGTGTTTCCTCTTTAATGGCTTCTACCTGTTTACTTGTGTCCTCCTGTAATTCTTTAAGGGTTTTTTGTGTTTCCTCTTTAAGGGCTTGTACCTCTTTACCTGTGTTCTCCTGTATTTCTTTAAGGGATTTATTCATGTCCTTCTTAAATTCCTTTATCACCATTGTGAGACATGATTTTAGATCCAAGTCTTGCTTTTCTGGTGTTTTGGGATATCCAGGACTTGCTGTGGTGGGAGTACTAGGTTCCGATGAAGCCAAGTAGTCTTGGTTTCTGTTAGTAAGATTCTTGCATTTACCTTTTGCCATCTCTTGATCTCTGGTGGTAGATGTTCTTGCTGTCTCTGGCTGGAGCTTGTTCCTCCAGTGGGTCTGTAAGTCTGTGTTAGCACTTCTGGGAGATCAGCTCTCCTCTGGTAAAACCTAGGGGCAGGTGGCTGTGGATCAGTTGTCCCTCCCAAGTCCTGGGGTCAGAGCACACCCTGCAGACTGGCTCTCCACTTGCAGGAAAGGTGCAGAGAGGGCTGTGGATCTGTTGTCCCTTCTAGGTGTAGTCTGAGGTAGAAAGGATCCTGTCCTGGATGCCCTGCCACTTGTGAGGCCTGTGCCTCCCGGCTGGTCCCCTAGTGTTTCACTTTCTAAGGGCAGCCGAAATGCAATGTCATGTACCAGGTGGCTTTCAGTAGAAGATATTTATCCTGTCACACCTCTCAATTTCAGAAGTCTAAAGTGGAAGTGTTCGTAGGGCCATGCTTCACCTAATGTCTCTCGAGGTGGATCTTTTCATGTATACCTTGTTTATAGATGGATCACTTAGATCTAAGTTGTGCTCTGCTGTCACATGCTTGTTTCCACTCATGCTCTCTCTGCTCTTTTACAAATACTAGTCAGAGTGAAGAAAGAACCCCGCTAACTCCACTGTAACTTTAATTCTAATTCTAATATACTATTTCTGAATAAGTTTAGATTCTGAGTCTGGAACTTAGAACTCTCAATATGTGTTGTAGGGAGATGAAAATTTAATCTATAGTAATTCCTTTGAGTTTTCTAGACTGCTTTGAGTTAAAGGAAACTATTCATTTCGGCCACATATAATCTGTCTACTTTGTCTTCCATTATGGAGAGTTAACACTTGAAGGAATCTGATCAACCCAGCACTACATTCCCAGCTACCCTTGATTACAGGCAGACCCACAATGCTGCTTCTCACCCACCACATGTGGATAGAATGGAGCTTTGTCACTTTAGCTTGGATCTTCAGGGAAACCAATGCTGGGACAATGAGATAGCTCAGCTCGCCCAAACACTTACCACCAGGCCTGATGACCTGATTCCCAGGAACCACACAATAGGAGAGAACTTCTATGCTCAAGCTAGTTTGGGCACACTCATCCTCACACAAAATACATAACATGCATGTAATTTAAAAAGCAAGTGATGCTATTTTTTTCCCTGAGTAGAAGACTCAGGAGCTTAAGACTGGCAAATATCTAATGGAAGGAAGCTGCTTGCCTAGTGACTATAAAATACCCCAATTGAGTTGTTGTGCGAGTACTGAACTTCTGTCCTCTGTTTAATTGTTGAATTTAAGTGCTTACTTGTTACAGTAGTTAACATCACCCTCACAAAAGCATTCAAATGACACAATGGATTTTCTGGTTATTATAATCATAGTGAGTTGATATTCTGCTAAATGCACATTTAAATTCTAATGTGAGTTTAAGGTCATAATTGAAAGAAAGGAAAAAACAAAAGACTGTAATCTCTAAAACTTTGGCAGGCCATAAGGATAGTTATCCTACACTGTGTTTTCTTCAAAGCAAATTGTCCTTAGATGTTTCAAATATTTTCATTATATTATCAACTTTTTTTCTTTTCTTTTTCCCTTAAGAGGTAGGGTGTCAGGTCTCATGAGGACCAGGCTAGGCTCCAAGGATAACCATGAACTTCTGACCCTCCTGTTTGTACCGCTCTCAATTGTATGTAAGGTTGATAATCATATCCAGGGCTTCATACTGGATACACAAGTATTCCACCAATTGAGCAATTAAGTATCCACCTTAGCAACTTAATTTTTTTTTTAAAGATTTATTTATTATTATAAATGAGTACACAGAGGAGGGTATCAGATTTCATTACGGGTGGTTGTGAGCCACCATGTGGTTGCTGGGATTTGAACTCACAACCTTCGGAAGAGCAGTCAGTGCTCTTACCCACTGAGCCATCTCACCAGCCCAGCAACTTAATTTTTGAAAAAGGTTTTTTTGTTGTTTAACTATCTATTGCTTTAACTTGCTTTAACTATCTATCTAGGTGGAGGTGACAGCATGTACTTCATGAAGATTTTTCTTTTTCTTTCTTTTTTTTTTTGTTTTGTTTTGTTTTTTGTTTTTTGAGACAAAGTTTCTCTGTGTAGCCCTGGCTGTTCTGGAGCTCACTCTGTAGACCAGACTGGCCTTGAACTCAGAAATCCACCTGCCTCTGCCTCCCAAGTGCTAGAATTAAAGGCGTGAGCCACTACCGCCCGGCTGAATTTTATTTTCATTCATCATTTCATTGCTGTGTGCTGTTATCCAGTTTCTAGATGCAAATGGAAAGATGTTTTAATTTTCAGAAGCCAAATAGCTTACTCCAGTGGGTGGCTTTTAATGAAATTCCCTGGATCAGACAACTGACACAGCTAATTCTAGCCATTTTGGGGATCTCCAGAAGCACATGATGAAGTTTAAGAGACTTTAGGAGGCAATGTCACTTCACCCTACACAAAAGTTTTAGACAGTGAAAGGTCTTTAGAAAGGACTGTTCTTATGGGTTTTGACAGACTTACCAGGTGTAGAGGTTGTAGTTCTGCCCCCACAAAGCATAGTTGTCAATGATAAGGGGTATGATTGACTGTCACCATGTGTAGGGCTTCTACTGGCATCTGACAGGCAGAGAACAAGGATCAGCATCTCATAGTGTGGAAAGGTTAGTTAACAGATTCAGTCTGAATGTCAAATGTCTTCCACATGCCCATGTATTTCAATACATTGATCTCCAGTGAGTGGTACTATCTGGGGATACTGTGGAACTCTTAGGAGGTGAGATCTAGGTGGCAGAAATGGATCTCTGGGGAATAGGCCCTCAAGTTTCTAGCTTGGCTTCACTTCCTGTCTGTATCTGCTTGTTGTTTCATGGCATCATAAAAAACTGTGCTGTCAAGTCTGTTTTGCAACTGCAACCACCATACTGACCCCACCAGCAATCTACCACCTAAAATGTAACCTTCCCTAAGGAGATTTTTGTCAAGTACTGGGTAGTAGAAGGGAGAAAATAATTAATACATCCTCCCCTAAAGAATTTCCCAGTTCCGAATGGAGAAATTTACATGTCAATAAAGAAAATATCTAATAAAAAAATCTTAAAAAAAAATTTCCCAGTTCCTAGTGCAAGAAAAACCATGACCTAAAGAAGCACATGAAAAGAATCTAACTTAAGGACTCTGATGAAATTTTCCCCAGAGGCAAAACTAAAGTGTCAAAGAGTAAGTATGAGAATTGTAAGAATAATCAGGACTGATTTTGCCTGAAAGCTGTTGATGTGCCAACCACTGTAATAGCTACTTTTCATGCTTGGGGGTTCTTTACATCAGTGATAATGTAGTAAGGAATGATCATTTTTCTTTTGCAGAATATTTAACTATAGGAGCTAATGTGCATGCTGTAACAATTGAATGAAAAGGTCAATTGTCAAACCTGTAGTATGATTCTGATTCATTGCTTTTAAATAAGCACACAGACAAGAATATTAAAAATGGAACTACTGAATGAAATGTGTTTCTTGGTAATAAACTTCTCGTTTTACCATTAAAGCCATTGTGTACATTTTCTTTTCTTTTTTTTCATAGTTGTGAGATTTTATTATAGAAAAGAGAAAAGAGGGAGAAGGAGGAGAGAAGAGAGAGAAAGGGCAAGAGAGGAAGAAAGCTAGAGAGGAGGAGCTTACATTTTCTACATTGTGTATCATGAAGTACAAAATGGGTCAATGAGGGAAAGGAAGCAGAGGAAGGAGACCCAATCTCTTTGGGTTACTATTATTTTCACACCAGAACTGAAGAAAGATTTGCCATAGTTAAACTGTTTATATATGTCTATTCATCTTGGCTTTGTTCATGGATTCTATGGTACAGATATGGTGATATAAATTACCCTCCATATCTGAGAAAAATCTAAGCAAAACATGATTAGTTAGTTCACCTGACCAAGTGTATTTTGGAAAATATAACTTTGTTCTCTTTTGACTACTATCATATTTTCTTTTGAGTTTACAAAAGACACAACTAAACATTAGCCACAAGTATATGGAACATTCTTAGGCTAATAGTGGGCACAAAAAGAAAAAAATAACCTTTTTGAGTATTTGTAGTAAATGCTTCCTTTACTAACAAATCCAAATACTGGTTGTTGACGGGTTGTCATGTACCATTTCCCAAAATTCAAGTTTGAGAGATCTCCCACCTTAGTCATCTTAGAATGTTGGCTTCTCACCACCACAGAACTAAGAGTAACATTATGGAACAATTGAAAGAAAAAAAAAACCCTCACCAGTTTTATCTTTCTACAGTAGGATTCAGGAATCTTCTTCATTTAATTCTAATAGCACTTTTAAATATTTCAGCAAAAATATTTAGTAATGTTTTTCCTAAGACAGGAAATCATCATTTCCAAAATGAAGCTGACAGGGTTTTAGAAACCAGTTATAAATTTTATATTGAGTTAGTCAAATGAATGTTCTGATTAATAATGCTGAGAGAGTCTTATTTCTTATTTTTCCTTTATTATTATTAGAATGCCTAATCAACTCCTGTCACATGTGGTGGTAGTCTAATATTCTCTACCAGCTTAATATTTTTTATCAAAAAAGTTTATACAATATATTCTAATCACAGTTCCTCTCCAGCACCTCCTCCTAGATCTTACCAACTTAACTCTATATTTTCTTTCTCTCTCTTTAGAAAATGGATAAACAAAATCAGATCAGAATTTAAATACACACACGTAACAGACACATACACTTGCACAAACACACATACACACCTAAAAAAAATCAAATCGAAAAAACACAAAAGCCCAAGCTATAATATACAAACCAAAGACCAGTAAGACAAAAAAAAAAAAATTTCTGAATGATGTGAGACAAGTGTGTAAAAATATCAGTGAGTTTGTTTTGTGTTGGCCATCTACTGCTTGGTGTGGGGCTTACACTTAAGTTCCATTAAGGTAATTTTGACCTTCATTTGACATGTGGAGATGTTTAGAGGCAACTTTTGCTTATCACAACTTGGAGGTATGGTTACTACTGGCATCTTGGGTAGATGCCACAAACACTAGCTTTGAAGTGTATTTTCAGTAGATACACATCTCACCTACTTTGATCCTATTCACATATTGGATTAGACATTATAAGACCTTCATTACTACAAATTAACTATTAGAAGTGCCCAGTCCATAAAGCTAAGAATTTTACACACAATCCTTGCAATTTATGAATAATTAATAAATGTAAAGATCAATGGCTTTGTGTACCTTAAGTTAGTATGTATTCTGATGTTGACATGTTTCGTGGCTCTTGGAGCTTTGGGTCTATAAATTTTACTTCACTTGTTCACACCTTAGCAGGTCTTATAGAAAGCAGGAATGGGGAGTGCAGGGAGGCTTTGAGGTAGAAAGGGTCTGATCTGTTTTACAGTCTGTTTCTTGTTCCTGGCATCACTTGGTAGTAGTAGTTAGTACAAATGTTGAGGTTCTTCTTTCCTTCACTTTGCCAGAACCAGCTTCATCGCAACTCTCAGAGCTATCAGCACCAGCCAACCAGTATTCCTTTTAGAGGTCCAAGTCTCAGTTCCATATGGCTCTCACCCAGTTCTCTAAGGCTCTGATTACTCCAAACTCCCATCCCTATTCCCTGAGCTCTATGCACTGCTGCTTCCTTATATTACCCTGTCTTTCTTAAGCCCAGTGGACCCTTCATATCTCTTAAGTACCTTCATACTCATTCAACTCATTTCTCATATTAAACTCTTTCTGCTCAAACATGATGTGATGGTTTTAATTCACCTGAATGGATTCTGATTTACAGTATATGCCTCTTTTAAAATTAAAAACATATGTATATGCCTACATGTATGTCTGCATAGCATATGCATGCAGTGACTGCAGAGGCTACAAGAGGCCATCAGATTATCTGGGACTGAAGCTACAGATGGTTGTGAACTACCATGTCCATGCTGGGAATAGAAGATTGGTCACCTAGAAAAGCATCCAGTGCTCTTACGGACTGAGCCATCTATTTAACCCCAGTATAAATCATTTAATACAAGTTTAGCACAGTAGTTACTTGTCTTGAACCAAAAATATAAAGGAGTATGAAAAGTATTTTATTTTTTTCCAACATAGTATTTGTATTGATTCTTTGGGGATTTCGCATCATACACCCTTATCACATTCATTTCCCAGTTCTTCCCTGTCACCCCTCCTCATTCATGTTACCTCCTCCCCAGAGAGAAAGGGTCCAATTTCTGTTATCTTAATACTCACTGGGGTGTGGTCATAATCTCATGAATTGAATACCGAAATGTTGCAGGAGATGAGCACTAGGTAACATAACAAGATGGATCCACTCAACTTAGTAGATTTCTGTTACAATTTATTCCTTACATTGCAGTTTTGCCAACCTGAGAATCATGTATTATAGAGTGTTTCTTCCTTGGTTATATTTGCCTGGGCTCTAAGTAAATTTGGTCTGATAAGTAGCCCAGCATTAAACAAAACACCCATGCAGTGAACACCAAGAGACTGGGAAAAGCAAGGAATGATGACAAATTGAAAGGCTTTACTGAATGAGAAATTCAGAAATAGCTGGCATTGCCTCTGTTGGACCACTAGATGACATACCCACATTGCTCCCCGCACTCTACTTATACATATTAGGTGTTCAAGATGTTTTGTTGAATAATTTTATAACGTAGCCTAATTTCCTTCCATGGTTTTCTTCCCACAATATGTTGTAAAGAAATATATTTTTAAAATCATGTTTGATCTCAAGGAGAATGGTGGTAGATTAGAGGCACCCAGCACAACTCCATCTCTGAGTCTGGAGCAGAACATCAGGAGCATGGCTGTGGGATGGTGTGGGTGGTATTGGAAGGCACAGGAGTGCAACTGTAAACAGTAGGTAGCATCAGGTGACGTCAAAAAATCATGAACTTCAGATTTGTTAAACAAACAATAGAATCTGTGCAAAATCACAGAAATGGGGGACAATCACAATCCATGAGCCTAGCAAAAGAAAAAGGCAATGTATCATAGGCTCACCACTGATACAGTCTAGAACTCTGAAAAAACACACTTTAAAATGAGAGATAACATATTTATGACCTTGTACAAAGCTCAAGTCCAAGCAGATCAAGGACCTCCACATAAAACCAGATACACAGAATCTAATAGAAGAGAAAGTAGGAAATAGCCTAGAATTCATTGGTACAGGGGAAACTTTCCTGAACAGATCACCAATGGCTCAGACTCTAAGATCAAGAAATGATAAATGGGACCTCATGAAACTGAAAAGCTTCTGTAAGGCAAAGGACGCTGTCAATAAGACGAAACAGCAACCTACAGATTGGGGAAAGATCTTCACTAACCCTAAAACTGATAGGGGGCTAATATCCAAAATATAAAAGAACTATAGAAGTTAGACTCCATAAAACACCAAATAACCCAGTTTTAAAAATGGGTTACAGAACTAAACAGAGAATTCTCAACTGAGGAATCTTGAATGACTGAGAAGCACTTAAGAACTTTCAGCACCCTTTCTGGGTCTTTTGGAGGGCACTCATGCTAGGTCCCTTTTTGAGAGTGCTCCATAGCCTCAGTAATAGTGTCAGGCCTTGAGACCTCCCCTTGAGCTGGACCCACTTTGGGCCTGTCACTGGACCTTCTTTTCCTCAGGCTCCTCTCCATTTCCATCCGTGTAATTCTTCCAGATAGGAACAATTATGGGTCAGAGATGTGACTGTGGTATGGCAAGCCTATGCCTCACTTGATGCTCTGTCTTCCTGCTAAAGGTGAGCTCTACAAGTTCCCTCTCCCCACTGTTGGGCATTTCATCCAAGGTCCCTTCCTTTGATTCCTGAGAGTCTCTTACCTCCCAGGTCTCTGGTGCATTCTGGTGGAGACCCCCAACCTGAAACTGGAGGCCCCAGGGAGTTTAGAGGTTAGGTAGGGTGGGCAGTGGAGGCACCCATGTGAAAATAGGGTGGGTGGGGAGGAGGTGTGGGATGTGGAACAGTTGGAGGGTAGATGGAATGGTGGGGAATGAAATATGGAGTATAAAAAACAAATT
>NC_045030.1:161979520-161980579 GCF_008632895.1 Mastomys coucha
AAAAAAAAAGAAAATATAATCCTGAGTGAGGTACCATAGACCCAAAAGGACATACATTTTAGGTACTTACTGGTAAGTGGATATTAGCCAAAAAGTTCAGAATACACATGCTCTCACAGCCTGTATATGTCTTCATGAACTCACAGACTGTATAAAGTTTAGCAGAAGGAAGACCCAAGTGAGGATGCTTCAATCCCACTTACAAGGGGGAACAAAATGATCAAATGATCATAGGAAGCAGAGGGAGGGAGGGACTTGGGTGGGAGTGGGAAAAGGAGGAGCAGAATCAAGTATGGGGGAGACAGGAGAGAAGCCCAAAGGGCCAGGAGAAGGAATAGAAATATGCAACAGTGTTGACTGGGGGACAAGGGGAATCTCTGGAAAGTCTGAGACACCAGGGATGTGAGAGGCTCCCTGGACCCTATGTGGATGGTATTAGCCAAAATGTTCAACAATACGGAGATGGAACCTGAGGAGACTACCTCCAGTAGATTGATATGGCCCCAAATTGAGGGATGGAGCCACCCATTTATCCCCAAATTTTTGACCCAGAATTGTTCCTATCTATAGGAAATGCAGGGACAAAAATGGAGCAGAGACCATCTCAACTTGGGATCCATTCCATGCACAGGTACCAAAACCCCAATACTATTGCTGATGCCATGTTGTGCTTGCAGACAGGAGCCTGGCATGGCTGTCCTCTGAGAGACTCTACTGGAACCTGACTGAGACAGATGCAGATACTTATAGCCAACCATTGGACTGAGCTCAGGGACCCCTATGGAAGAGTTAGGAGAAGGACTGAAGGAGCTGAAAGGAATTGCAACCCCATAGGAAGATCAACAGTATCAACTAACCTGACCCCTCAGAGCTCTCAGAGACTAAGCCACCAACCAAAGAACATACATGGACTGGTCCATGGCCCTCTCTACACATGCAGCAGAGGTCTGCCTTGTCTGGCCTCAGTGGGAGCAGATGTGCTTGGTTCTGCAGAGGCTTGATGTCCCAAAGAAGGTGGATGCTAGAGGAGTGAGGTGGGAGTGGGTGGGTGGGGGAACA
>NC_045030.1:161981742-161986851 GCF_008632895.1 Mastomys coucha
GAGAGAGAGAGAGAGAGAGAGAGAGAGAGAGAGAGAGAGAACAAGATTCATTCTATAAGTTCTGTTCTTCATGGTGTTTTATCACAGCAACATAAAGGTAACTAATATTTATATGAACATAAACGCTTTTGCAAGTTGAAAATGACTTTTCACATAATAGTCATTTCAGAAATGCTGATTAATTAGCTAACTATTATTTAGAAAGGACACTAATAAGAAACTTAGGAGGAAATTCCCTCTGATGTAAACAAGGTGAAGAGAGCACCTGTATGCAACACTGTCTGCCCATCATAACTGTCATTACCATCCTGATCAAAGATTCTCGGATTACCAACAAGAAACCCACCCGTAGAAGCTCCAGCCTGTTGATATTCATAGGAGGAAAGAGAATGAGGAGGATCATTAGGCCCTCTCCTGAGATTATAACCCTCCCTCCTGTGACCCTCTACCAAATGGATTTAGTTCTGTCCCAGCAACAGATGGTTTCCAAGTTACTAGAAAGTAGGTACAGAGTGTGGAAGGAGTTACTCCATTTACACAGTCACATTCCTTTATGTATCCTCTAACCCAGTGGTTCTCAATTTGTGGGGCACAACCCCTGTGGGGATCAAACTCCCCTCTCACAGGCAGGGGTCATATATCAGATATCCTGCATACTAAATATTTACATTACAGTTCACAACAGTAGCAAACTTACAGTTATGAAGTAGCAATGAGCATGATTTTATGGTTGAGGGGTCAGCACAACATGAGGTATTAAAGGGTCACAGTATTAGGAAGGTTGAGAACCATTGCCTTAACTCCTACTACAGTAACTAAATCTAATAAATTCATCAGTTCGTCAAGCTAGACATGAGTGGAAAATCATTCCTCTTTCCAGCTGTGTGCTCTCTGTTGTTAATAGACGCTTATTCACATCTTCCCAGGAAAACTATTATATATAGTGTAACTCAAAAATGCTGTTCATACATAATTAACAATTAAAACTCAATACAAAATATGATGGTCAGGTCACCCCCTCTGCAGTGAATAAGTTTTGTTCACAGGGAAAGTTTGCACAGGAAAAATGAAAAGCAATTGTCTTGTAAATGATATTATCCTGTGTACTGGGAAAGGGAATGGACTTATTTTCAAAGGACACACACATACACAAAAATCATTTCCCAAAAAACAATTCCCAGGTCACAAATGAAATAGAAGTATTAGTAATCACATTTCAAAGGTATGCCTGTGAGCTGAAGAGATGATTCCCTGTTAAGGGTGCTGGTGCTCTTCCAGAGGACTGGAGTTTGGGTCCCAGCCCCCACACTAGGTGGATCACAATCACCTGTAACTCCAGCCCCAGGGCATCTTATTTCTCCAGAGGATCTGCTGCCTTCTTTTGGCCTCTATGGTCACCCATATGTATGTGCATGCTCACACCCATACAGAGAAAGAAGCCATGACTGATTTTTAAGCGAGATTATTTTAGAGACTAGGAGATGGAGTCATACATAAAAGTCACCCCTGCTGTCTTTGAACCTTGACTCTTCCCAATGTATTTTACATGAGCCCCACTCAGGTGAGCTGTAGTAGGCTCATCTGCAATCATCTCCCCGACTGACTCCTTGCAAAATGGAGGTTATTACAGATTATACTCTCAAAACCCAGTTTTAGCTTGGAAAGAAATAAATGATAGTTTATTTACAAATACCCTAACAAATATTTGAACTCGTTGTCGCTCCTGCCATCTCATCCAATGTACGTTGTTCCTCACATTTTTCTTTCCCGCACAGTGGAATAAAACTTCTCAGTGTGTAGGTGGGATTAAAGCAGTGATGTCTAAAAGATTTGTAGAAAACAGGAATCTGCTTACATACAACCACTTGGTTCATTTTTCAAAGGTTAATGTTTGTATCACAACTTTGCTACAGTCTATGACTGCATAATAAATTGCTCCTTTCCTTTTCAAAAAATTTGAATCTTCAAATCTAGGATTAATCAGGTTCATTTGAAGAAGAATCCGGGCTTTTGTTTGTCCATCAACGGTGAAAGTAAGAAAAAAAAATTAACTTCTTCCCTATGTGTCACACTTTATTATGATGCTTAAATAACCAGGTTGCTGTGGCCTATGAAAACATCTTGCTCCTGTTTCCAAAACATTCACACAAATCCTGTATGGCTGTGAATAAATTTGCTATCACAAAAATAGTTTTGTTTTGTTTTGTTATTTTGGTTTTCCGAGACATGGTTTCTCTGTATAACCCTGGCTGTCCTGGAACTCACTCTGTAGACCAGGCTGGACTCAAACAAAAATAGTTTTTTTGTTAGTTTACTATTCAACATACAATTGGCTGACACAAATAAGACTGACAGCAAAGTTTAACTTTTAACATACTTTTATAAGAAATAAATCTTTATTTAACATGTTAAGAAAATAATTCCCTGTGCACATATTCATTACTGCTATGGAGTTTAATGCAAAATGATTCTTCTATGTATTTTCTATAATTATTTAAGATCCTATAAAAAGTATCTTTTCCCCATTCATTCTGCAGGTAGTACTAATTCAACCCATATAAACATGTGAGTTGTGTGGTCTTTATTGATATTCATAACTCTGTTTAGCTACATTCTCATATTTAAACATCAGATGGTGCAGAAGACTTACTAAATAAGGCAACTACAGAAAGGCAAGTTTAAATGCAGTGCCTACTCATCCCTTAGATTCCAACGTGAGATATTTAGGGTATATCATTAAATGAAAAATGTGAGGCACTCAAGAGTATACATAGAATGCTATCTTCTCTGGGAGGGAAAGGAGGGCAGCAAAGATGGAAATCAAACAGTTTGCATCTCTTTTGTTATATAATGTTTATTATTGAAAATTTCATGCATGCATACAATGACATATGATCATATATACTTTATATCCTCACATTTTCTGCTCCAACTTTTTTACACAACTCACTAGGTCCATGATGCCTACATGTGCATGGGGATGGGAGTATCCACTGAAGCATGGGAAAACTAGCATTGAGAACACCCTCCCTCCTCTAGCTACTATCAAGTCACGAGGAGGTATTGTCAATTGATAGTAGGTAGGGGAGGGAGAATCATTCTCTTTCTTCTCTGACCAAAATGAGATAGTCTTTATCAACACTCTCCACCCCCATCCAGTCTCAGTGAACATGTTGGAATAAGAGACAAAAAAAGTAAAAGCCAGAGGATGGGGAAGAGTGCTGTGAAATGCTGTATTCAAGACATGGCATAGCTATTGTACTCATGAACTCACAGTCTGCATGTTTTAACTGAAATGCTAACATTTACACTTAGCATTATTATCAAGAGGTATGTGCTTATTCTAGTTATTTTGTTGCCCTCCCACCCCTTGGTAGTTTGTATGCTTTGGTTTCCTTTTTCCCTTTCTGCTTTACTTGTCTTAGAGGTTTGGTGGTTTAGTGGCTTAAAAATATTGGGTTTATTCTTAGTTCTCATTTGTTCCTCTATTTTTCTTGGAAGGTTTATTTAAGTATTTGTTTATTGATTTATTATTTTTATATTGTGTTTTGAGATGGAGACTCCCTTCATGGACCTGGCTGGCCTGGAACTCACTCTATAGATCAGCCTGACTCACAGAGATCCACCCTCCTCTGTCTCCCAAGTAGTGAGATGAAAAGAATGCTGCCACACCCAACTCTTTCTTGAGCTCTAGTGATTGTGATTATCTTTCTTTTTCTTATATGTGTAAAGTAACTTTGATACAATAATAAAATTGATTGGCACAGTTTCTCTCTCTCTCTCTCTCTCTCTCTCTCTCTCTCTCTCTCTCTCTCTCTCTCTCTCTCTCTCTCTCTCTCTCTCTCTCTCTCTCTCTCTCTCTCATTTTTGGTTTGAAACATGTCATTCAGTGCTTTCCTGACTTTTAGGATTTCTGTGAAGTTTCCCTTGGCTATAACTTAGCCCTTCTCTCTCAGTGCATTCAGTACTCTTTCATTATCCTGTATCCTTACCAGTTTAACTATAACATGATATGGAGTAATTTATTTAGGATTCCCAATGCTTCACATGCTTAGATATTCCCATCTTTCCCTAGATTTGCAAAAGCTCTGCAGTAATTGGAATGGATATATTCTATATACATTTGCTTGCTATCTAGCCCCCTCCATTGTTGTTCCAATGGTTCTTAGTTTTGGACTCTTGTTCATGTACTAGAGTTCTTGAAAGTCATAGTCATTATGGGTGATTCCTTTTATTGCCCCTTACTGTTATAATTCCCCAACTTTGTCTTTGATCCCTGATATTATTTCTTATACTCGATAGGGTAAAGGGTCCAAGTCACTTTTGGGTGACAAAAGTTACCAAAACCCACCAATCCCTAAGCATGAAAACCCATCAATATCTTGGCATAAAATCTCTTCACTCCCTGGCCTTGGCTTGAAATCCCACCAATCCCTGCCCTGAAAATTCTCACCCTGGCAAACTCTGTCACAAACAAACCCTATATAGCCTACCTCCTGCTCAGTTCCCTGATGCCTCCCAACTGAGCAGAGGCAGCCATCCTCTTATGTCTTGCCCAATAAATCTCTTGTGTGAGGTTTGATGTTCAATGTGACTTCATGGTATTCCTTGGCTCCCAACTGCCAAGATACCTTTCTCTTCAGAGTTGTAACATTTATATCAAGTATTTGTCATGTTTACTGATGCTTTTTCAGTTTAATATATTGAAAGTTTTATTACCAAGATTTCTACTTGCATTCCCCCAATAATGTTTTGCTGAATTTCCCATCTAAGTCAATGAATTTCTTGTCTGAGCCTCTATTTCTGTCATCTGTTCATTTTAATACTCTCTTACACTGCTGGTAATTTTTTAAACTAGACATTTGAATTACTTGTTTGCTATTTCTACTATTTCAATACTTTTGGTTTCAATTCTTAAAGTTTTATGAACTATTAGAAGAATCATACTGCCTTGAATTTCTGCATGTTTGTGTTTCTACATTGTGATTTATACATCTATTTGAATAGATATCTTAGCTTTCTATGACCATCTTGCCAGTCTCTATCCCTACATCCACTCAATGGAAAAAAATGGATTGCTTGCAGTAATTGCAACAACTAAAAACAAAA
>NC_045030.1:161987277-162006034 GCF_008632895.1 Mastomys coucha
AAAAAAAAAAACAAAAAAAAACAATGGTATTTTTGGAGGGTTTTTTTTGACTCATAATTCTTTACCTGTGCATTTTTAAAATCCTACTGCTTTTTTGTTTATATATTATGGTTTCCAATGTTGTATTCTTATGTGTTTTCTTTCAGTATGAATCTTTCTCTCTCTCTCTCTCTCTTTCTCTCTCTCTCCCTCTCTCTCTCTCTCTCTCTGTGAGTCTTTCTTCACTTTGAAGTATGTAAAAATTCTTCACAGATGTGCCCTCCATTTTTTTGTGTTTTAGTTAATTGCAGATGTAGTTAAGTTGACAACCAAAAATAGCTATCACAAGGCCACCCTTTGTCAACTTGGCACACAATTATATTTCTTTATACTGTGATTAATTTCCAAATGAAAACAATAACCAAGCCAAACATAATAATGGTGCCCAAACATAATATAAATGTCCATGTATAATCACAAATACATTATGCATTTAACCAAGTCATGATTATAACTAACATAACTATCCCTCATACAACTGAAAACACATGATAAATTTAGAGTAAGTGATAAAGTCCCTTAAGAACACTGTTTAATATGTCAAAATTAAATGTGATAACCACTGATACTCTCTTAACTGATGTTACATCACGTGATAAAGAAATTCATGGGAAGAAAACACAAATATCTGTGCAAATACATTCTTAACAAAATATAACAGAAACACTCATGTCAATTATAATCCATATTTCTGCAATGAGCCATGTGGTCTTAGCTGGTATTTATAACTACTTTCCTCTACTACCCATTCTTTACTTCCTCCACCATCTGCAAACACATCGGCAGCTCTTGGCTCTTCTCCTGGAGGAGCTAGCTACTCATACATTCATTATTAAAGGGTCTGTGCCCTTTGTCATCCTGCCTGGATTGGGTTTTACCTGCTTCCCATTGACTTTAATCACAGGACATGGTAGCACCAATACACACCCTAAAGGATCTCCTGAAACCCAGACATAAATGTTACCTCCATTGTGGAGAAACAATCCAATTTCCCCAGGGTCATTTGCATCAATCACCCCCTTCTAGCATTCTCATTCTTTTCTTAGCCTGTTGACTTAAGGGCATCAGAAGCCCAAAGTGGCCAGTGGAGAAGTATCAGCTTCTTGTTCAATGGGATGTTTGTTCTGGTTCCTGACACAAGTTCTTTCTCCTCTGGAACCAAATTTTCTAAGCCAGTATAACTTAAGGTGGAAGTAACAGGACAAAAAAAATTTTCTCTAGTGGGTTAAAAGAGGTTATAGCAAGTGGAACTAGTCCCTTTCTACCCTTTGATTCTGGACCTGTGGATCCTGGCTATGGGAGAAACCATCCCATTTATTGGACACTTATTCAAACCATATACTGGCATTCTGGAGAAGCCTGCCACAATTCCAAGGCTGCTGCCACCAAATTAATACTGTAACTTGTAACAGTGTCTTCAAAGGGCCATTCCATCTGTTCAGCTTCTTTAGAATGGTGAGAAACATGGTAAGGCCAGTGGATTACATGATCACTGGTCCGATGTCACACTTCTTTGACTGTGAAGTGACTTCCTTGGTCATAAGCAATACTTTGAGGAATACAAGGACTGTGGATAAGGCATTCTGTAAGTTCAAAGATGATGGTTTTGGCAGAAGCATTATGTGCAGGAAAGGTAAATCCATAACCAGAATAAGTATCTACTCTAGTAAGGACAAATTATTGTCCTTTCTGGTTGTCCTTTCTGTGGAGGAAGTAGTCAACCTGCCACCAAGTTGCTGGCCAGTCACCCTGGGAAATAGTGCATATCTGGGGCCCAGTGTTGGTCTCTGATGTTGGTAGATCCAGCACTCAGCAGCAGCTGTACCCAGGTCAGCCTTGGTGAGTGGAAGTCCATATTGTCAAGCCCATATACAACCCCTACCTCTGTCAACATGCTACTTTCTTTGTAGGCCCAGTGGCTAACAACAGGAATGTCTGGCAAAAGAAGCTGAATGTCCACAGAATGGGTCATCATATCTACTTGATTACTGAACTCTTCACCTGAAGTCACCTGTTGGTGAACATTTACATAGGACACAATTATCTTCACATCCTTTATCTGTTTGGAGAGATCTATCCACATACTTCTTCACCAAATGTCTTTTTTACCAGTTTTCCAATCATGTTCTTTCCAGGCCCTTGACCACAGCCAGTTCACTGGCTACAGACCAGGAATCAACGAACAATCACACATTTGGCCATTTATACCTCCAAACAACCTTTAATACCATGTGTGCTGCCCAAATTTCTGCCTACTTTGAAGATTTTGCTTCACTGGTGTCTTTCAAAGTTGTCTCAGAGAGGGTATGTAATGTGCAGCTGTACACTTCTGTGTTGTGCCTGCATAATGTGCAGAAATATCAGTAAACTAGGCCCCTAGTTTTCTCTTCCTCAATCAACTGATCATAGGGGATGCACCATGAGGCTATCTGTATACAACCATCAGCTGATAGCATTGTAACAGGAGTAGAAGCCACAGCCATTTAGGCAACTTCTTCATGAAACTTGCTGTCTCTTCAGGACCTGCTCAGGCTCAATCAAATATACATACCACTTTCATTTACTAATAGATTGCTGCTGTGCATGTCCTACTTTATGACTTAGCAGATCAGATAACACAAAACTCATGATGGACATGGCAAGTCACACTGTAACTTGGTGGCCCATTGTCAAGTGGTCAGTTTCCAGTAAGGCCCAATAACAAGCCTTTGAAATATCTTTTAAAGGGAGAGTTGTCTGGAGATGATGTGAGAGCTTTGCTCAAAAAAGTCAGAGGTCTCTTCTGTGATTCACCTATAGGGGGGCAAAAGCTCCAAGCAACATACCTATCTGCCAATTCAATCTCTAGTATCATGGGGTCTGCCAGATCATATGTTTCAAGTGGTAGTACAGCCTACACTGCAACCTGAGCCTATTGAAGAGCCTTCTCCTGTTTCAGGCCTCACACAAAGCTACCAGCTATCTGAGTCAATTGGTATATACACCGGAGTAACACGCACAAGTGAAGAATGTGCTGTCTCCAGAATCCAAATAGGCCCACTAAATGTTCTGCTCCTTTCTTGGTGGTGGGAGAGGCCAGATGCAATAAGTTATCCTTGACCTTAGAAGGAATACTTCTGCATGCCCCCATACCACTGGGAGTCCTAACAATTTCACTGAGGTAGAAGGCCCTCAGTTTTTGGTTACATTTATTTCTTATCCTCTACTGCACTCATATGTGTTACCAATGAGTTCAAAATGGTTGCTACCTCCTGCTCACTTGGTCCAATCAGTATAATGTCATCAATATAGTACACTAGGGTGATATTTTGTAGAAGAGACAGGATTGCAATCCCATCTAAGTTATGACATAGGGCTGGAGAGTTGTATCCTTGAGATAAAATTGAAAGGTTATACTCTTGGCCTTGTCAATGGAATGCCAATTGCTTCTGGTGATCCTTATGGACAGTTACCAAGAAAAGATGTTTGCTAGATCAATAGCTTCATAACCAAAAGTTATGTCAATTTGCACAAGTCAGAACACTACATTTTGTACAGCAGCTTCAAACATAGTCACTACCTAATTGAGTTTTAGATAGTGTATTGTCATTCTCCGTGATCCATCTGTCTTCTTCAATGGCCAGATAGGGAAGTTAAGGGGAGATGTGTTAGGAACCACCAGCGCTGCATCTTTCAAGTATGGTGGTACTAATTTCTGCCATTCCTCCAGGGATGTGATACTGGTTTTGGTTCACTATTTTCCTTGGCAGAGGCAACTCTAAAGGCATTCATTTAGCTTTTCCAACCAAATTAGCTCTCACTCCACAGGTCAGGGAACCAATGTGAGAATTCTGCCAACTTCTAAGTATATCTATTTCAATTTTACATTCTGGGCCTGGGGAAATAACCACAGAATGAGTTTCGAGGCCCACTGGACCTACTGTGAGTCAGACTTTAGCTAACACTACATTAATTACCTGACCTCCATACTTTAACTGGACAGCCACAGTTTTTCTTGAGAAGTCCCACAATCAGCATCAATTCAAAACCAGTATGCAAAAGACTCTAGAAAGACTGATTGCTTCCTTTCTCTCAGTGCACAGTAACCCTTGTAAATGGCCTTAGGCCCATCTCTGGAAAGACTAGAAAACAGCTAACAGTAAGACTTTTAGGCATTTTATCAAGGTCCTCCAAAATGGCTCAAATCTGGCAGTTGATTCATGAGCTGAGATTGCCTTTTGCCATGATTCAGTGTAACCTTTCTTTCATTTATTTGAGATTTTTTTCCTGCTTATATATATCAAACAAAAATGCAGTAGGCTTCTTACCTAGTTCATGTCTGGAAATACCATGGTTAGCCAGTACCAAAGGTCTATTTGAGATATGCCACCATAAAATTCAATTCACATTTCCTTTGCTGACAATTACAGTCCTGGTCATTATAGATATTGCTTTATCTATACTGCCCATTACAATAAGTACAATCACATTGCCTTTGACAATTCAATGCTGCCACCTGGCCCCTTCTACCCTAGTGCCTAATTAAACTCATTGCATTTAATCCATCCACCTGAGCAGCAGGGTCTCTAACCCTCACATCTGTCACAAGAAAAAGGAAGACAACAAACCATTCAAATGTGCTGGTATCCCTCTTACTCTTATTTTGTGCCATATAAGATTAGTGAAGGGCATGCCATTTGGGCCTTCCCATTGTGGAGGATTAGATTTTACACAGTGTACCTACTCTAGCATTGCAATTTTCTTTAGTCTTAAAATCCCTTCATCTACACTAAACTAAGGCATATCAGGCATCTCCATCTCCTTTTTAATATGCCAGCTTTAGACAAATGCTTCAGCTAAACCATTCAAGCAAATTTGTGACACCTTTTTAAAAATTGTATGAGTTTATATATTAAACACAGAATCTCTACTCAGATGGCCCACATCAATAAGCCGGATCCAGTTGTATATCTCTTGCACCATTATCCCACTCCCTTAAAATCCATTCCCACACAGATTTCCCAGACTTCTGCTTGAACAAATTAGCAAACTTATTAATAGTGTAGGGCACCTCCTTGTAGAACACACTTTCTGTCTCCTCTCTAGAAGTCTGCTTTGCCTTAAGTCTGGCTATAACTGTAGAAGCGACTACTGGTGGGCCTAGCATCTCCTTCAGAGAAGGTCACTGCTGGTTTGGCAGACAATGGAGGATTAATTTACTCAGTCAGAGGTGAAAATGGTAATATTACACACGGTGTGGGGCATGTAAGTGTATACCTTCTGCTGTGGATGGAGAGATTAATTCTTCAGGTGAAAAAAACCCTTCAGAATCTGAGGAATCAGAGTTCTCGACTTTAATAGGTTCTTCCCATATGTTTCCACCCCAAGTTATAGGATCTTACTCTTTACCAATTAATGAAATGACTTTAACCATCAATACCCTCCAAGGCTGAGACTTTTTTTTTTTTGCTATAATTCAGCCAACCTTATAATGAGGGCTTCAATTTTACTTTCTGTAACTTGAGCACTGTAGCTGCTGGAGAGAAGATTCTCTTCCAGGGCCCACTTAGAAACCTTTAGACCGGTGGTGGTTGTCAACAGTTAGGTTGCCTATCAGATGATCCTGCCACAAATATTTGCATTACAATTAGGAACCATAGCAATATTGCAGTTATGAAGTAACAACAAAAATAATTTTATGGTTAGGGGGTCACCCCAACAAGGAATTGTATTAAAGAGTCACAGAATTAGGAAGGTTGAGAACTAATGCTTTAGATTGTTTATGTGCAGCTGGGGTTGATCAGTTTTAATCACTGTCTTAATTAGAGGTTTTTTGCTATGAAGAGATACCATGACCATACCAACTCTTATAAAGGAAACATTTAATTGGAGCTGGCTTACAGTTCAGAGGTTTAGCCCACTATCATGGCAGAAAGCATGCTGGCAGGTGTTTTGGATAGCCTTGGGGCTATTTGTAATTTGATACTAATTCTGTTCTCCTGGGAAGGGTTTCAAACAAAGAATAAGTCAGCATTCAGGTGATTTCCTGTAATCCTTCTTCCCAACTTAATTGGTAAAATAAAGGCTAAGCCAGTGATTGGGCAGAGGAAGAGAAAGTGGAGCTGAAAGTTGGGAAAGAGAAGAAAGGAGGTGTGGGAGAGAGAGAGAAAGAGAGAAAGAGAGAGAGAGAGAGAGAGAGAGAGAGAGAGAGAGAGAGGACAATGGAGGAGAAAGTGGAAGAAAAGCAGAGCAAAAGCATGTGGCCTGGAGAAACCACAAGTTATAAGGGGTCTCATAGATGGGGAAGATGGTAGTGTAGTGGTAGATCTGCCCAATTTAGGCAAACAGCTTGTATTCATATTAATTGAGTTGTGTTTTCACTGCCAGGGCATATTTGAGTTGCAGACTTACCACAACAGGCATGTAGGCAGACTTGGTACTGAAAAGGTAGCTAAGAGTTCTACATCTAGATACACAGGCATCAGGAAGTGACAGTGATACATTGACCAGGCTTGGTCTTCTGAGATGCCAAAGCCTACTCTCTAGTGACACACATCCCCCAACAAAGCCACACCTACTCCAGAAAGGCCATATCTCCTAATAGTACTGGAGTCATTTTCATTCAAGCCACCACAAGTACTAACTTATTGTCTCTCACCATATCCTGATATGGTAGAAGTTAGTTGGTTTTATTACAAAGTTCATTCCTTTCCTTTGTTAATTTATTCAAAGACGCTAGGGGCAATCAACAAACCTCATGATTTTCCTTATTTTTCCACAGACTCTCAAGAATTTTGTATATAGTGTCACCAAATCTGTTGCTCCTTGCAATTATTGCTAATCCAACAATGACCGTCTATGGATGGAAGGTCCAAGAACCCAGTAGTTCTTCAATCCATGGGGCAGGATGTCTCAGCTAGTCTTCAGTACTCACTGGAATCTGAAAGAGGTAGTAGGCTCTAATGCCAGTGAAGGTATAGATATGCTAGTAAGGCAAAATCAAGCATACAGAGCAAAAGCATCCTTCTTCTAAGCCCTTATAAAGGCTTCCAGAAGAAGGCGTGGCCCATGTTAGAGGTGAATTTTCCCAGCTCAAAAGATCTGGATTAAAGGTATGTCTCCTTACCTTAAAATCTGGATTAGAAGTGGATCTTGCCACTTCAAGTAAAGCAAAAATTTCTCACAGATGTGTCCCCATTTTGGAGTTTCAGTTAACTCCAGATGTAGTCAAGTTGACAACTAATTCTACCTATCACACTGAAGTAACATATGGGAAAATGTATTTATATGGTTTCAGAAGGTTAGAGTCCATGATGTTGGGACAGCATAGCAGCAGATGGCAATCACAATACAGGGAAAGGAAACTAGAAATGGTGAGATTCTCTTCACTCTCAAAGCTGACCTATAGTGACATACCTCCTCTAACAAGGCCACTCCTCAAAGCCTCTCCAAACAATACCGTCATTTGGGGAATGAATGCTCATATATATGAGTCTATACCGAACATGTTCATTGATAGTCACCATACACATATACATACAAACACATACAGTATAACAAAATAGTAAGACATGAAAATACAAATTTAAAAATAAAAATAATATATGAGAAAAGAAGAAGAATATGTACCAGGTAGACTATTCCTGATACTTAGCACATGGCGTAACTATACACCGTGGACTTGCAGAGAGCACACATGTATAGCACAGAGCAATGTTGGTGGTTTCATCAAGAGGGAGACATCAACAGGACATGTAGGGCATAAAGGGTAATGGATAGCCAGAGGAGAAGAAGCCATCAGGCATGGAGGTACTCAATAAAAAACTCTAGCAATGATGGTGTGGTCCTTCTATTTGGAAGGCAATGATAGAGCAGGAGGATACTTAAAGGGAGGGGACTAGAAAGCCTGGAAAAATATAGTTGGGATCAGTTCATGCAATTTAGTCAATAAGGAAAAAATAAGGAAAAAAATTGGAATTTTCTTTCTTTACATTAAAGGATGTGCTTACTCACTATGTGCTTATGGAGGTGCTGGATCTACTCACAGGGACTGACAATGCAACAGGGAGTTACACAAATAACTGAGCAAGATTATTGTAGATAGTAATCGTGGTGAAAATAATAGAACAAGATGGTAAGAAAGAGGGTGACTGAAAGCTGGGGACACATTTTCTCTTTAATAAAGCAAGGGACTAACATCAAAACAATGCTATAGGAAGTCTGTAACTGCAGGCTTTTCCACCTGGTCTCTTTGTTCCCCAAATTAATGATTCTGAGACTAATTATTTCTTAATGAATGGCTAGGCCATCAGCTTTAGCTTCTTTTCCAGACTAGCTTGTTACTTATGTAACCTGTTTATTCTATGTCTTCCAATGTTTAGTTACCTTTCCTCAGGGTTCATGCTACAGACTTCCTCAGAGTTCTGGGGTGAATCTCGCACTCCTGACTTTCCCAGAATTCTCCTCTCTCTCTGTCTGTTCCAGATGTACCACTTTCTAATCCTGCCTCAGCTCATTGGCCATAAGCTTTCTTTTTTTAATTGACAAGTGATGTTTCCACACAGCGTGTAGACTCCTTTTTTTCCCCATATTTTTCCATTACATGTTCCTGAGCTGCAGTAGCCTTTGAACTCTCTAATCTCAATTGTGCCCAGAGGTGCAGACCTCAGCAGTTGATTCCATTCACCCTTCACCATCAGAAGAGTACCTTCCCTCCCTTCACAACTCTTCATTTTTTACCTCCTTCCAAGGTCTTTATCCAGAGAACCAATGCAGTTCAGAAGAATGAAGTGAGATGTCCATGCCTGCCAGATGGCTCAGTGGGTACAAGCCCTTGTGAATTGAGTTTGACCTCTGGATCTGCAGAGTGGAAGGAGAGACTCAAGTCAACTCTTGAAGGTTATCCTTTGATCTCCATACAAATGCAAGAATGCTCCTAAATATTTATGGGCACAAAAGAAAGAAATTAATATGACACACAAGAAAAGTAATCATAAGAAATGGGCTTTGAAATTGTCAAGAAGTAGGTTAAAAAAAATCAGCTCCGTCTAAATGTCTCTGGGGTCACTTCCTTTCTTAAAGTCTCATTTACTTGATTATATCATGTGAATGAATGAATGATGACATATAAGCTAATCACATCTGAAGCTGAAACAAAATGTTGTATACACATTGTAGCTATTATGAAAGGAGTCTGCAACTGAAGCTCTGACTCCACACTACCATTTTGCCTATAATTGCTTGTTTTGAAAATTACACACACACACACACACACATATATATATATATATATATATATATATATATATATATATATATATATATATATATATATGTATATATATATTTCATGCTCCATGTTTCCAGAGAACTATGATATATAAACTTCAATTTTCTTACAAATTTCACTTGTGGATCTTGCTAAAATATGGGTTCTGATTCTGAGAATCCAAAGTAGCCGTATGGCTCTGCAGTTCCAACAATCTCTTCAGTGTCATTGAGTCCATTGATTCATGGACTGAAGTGGAAACTTAAGGGTTCTTTGGAAAGTCAGTTGTGTGTTGGATGGTGTTTTGCTGGGGCAAGCACGTGAAGGAGTGTTTTCCTGAAGTGGACACAGGTGAAAGACTAAGGCAGATTTGTGAAGGAACATTTCGCTGAAGCAGATAGGTGAAAAGATGTTCTGCTAAAGCAAACATGTGAAGGGACATGTGATGAAGGATTTTTCACTAATGACATGCATGTATTGGTGTGCTTTACATTGTGTAGTTGAGCTCCATTTGTCAGGACCCCAAAGAGAGAAATGCACCAAAACACCCCTGGTGATGTGCTGCAGTTTCTTGTTGCTTCCCTGGACTCAGGCTGATTGAAAGAGCAATGTCATCTGACACAGACTCATGTGCTGGGGCAAGACCCTTGGAGGACAGACTCATGATGTTTGGAGGAAGTATAAATACAACTTGATAGATGCTGACAGAAGCCAGGAGCTTGAGGCAAAGCTGAGCTTGGGTTGCTTATAGGGCTAGCTGTGCAACACTTGTTGGTCTCCTTTTGCTGAGAAAGGCAGAGCAGAGAACTTCTCCTGGCATCCTTCCAGGTCCTTTTTACTGACTTGTGCCAAGGCTGAGACCTGGCTGTCTCTGCTAACTAGTGCTCATTCCTATTTGCAACCCTGTCTCTACTGAACTGAACTGCTGATGTATCCATGAAATATTTGCAAGTAGATTGAGCTGCCCCTGCTGACTCCTGTGAACTGAACTGTTTGATTTTCTGACAATGCAGATAGAATTCACTCCCAAGAACCTTTTCTAAACAGGTCCACTTTCCCTGTATCCTTTCTTTTCCACTACCTCTAGTGGGTAGTGGGCTAGAAGGGACCTTAAAGTGTTTTAAAACCATCATTAAAATTGGGGTTTGGTACGCAATGTTAATCTGCGTTCTCAGGAAATCAATAGTTCAGTTCACAGGAGTCAACAGTGACAATGGACCATATTTTGGGTAGAAAAATCTCAGAAAATTCAAGTACATGGTATTAAAGCTTTTGCTTTGTGAAACAGAACACCAGCTACAAGATTCAAGATTCTTATGACAATTCCTTCGCATACATCAAAAGAGCTGGTAGAGGACCACTAGCACAGATTACAGATTTTGATCTTCTACTTTTATAAGACTAGTCTGGCTGCAATTCATTTGTCAGTGAGTGGGCACAAAATGGCCACTTTAGATTTAGATCTCATGTCCAGATTCAGCATACATGGCCCATGCTAGCCTTTAAAAAAAATAGGACAGTTGAAGTTTACTCACAACCCCTGAAAACATTGGATGTTGCCCTTATCATTTTACTGTCTAATAGCCAAGATGAAGAGAGGATATTAGATATACAATAGCAGGGGCTGCCCTTGTTAGGATACTACTCTTTCCCTGTCCCACTTCTTCCCTCCCTCTCTTCTTTCCTTTCTCCTTTTCTTCCTTCCTTTTACCCTCCTGTTATGTGTCCCAGGGTAGGAATAAACTAGGAGGATTTTAAACTTCTAATGAAAAACATAACCTTAAATTTCTGACTTTCCTGCCTCCACCTCCAGAGGGCTGGCATTACAGGGCTGTGCTATCATATTCAGTTTATGCAGTACGGGAGATTGAACCCACAGCCTCATGCATGCTGGGCAAGCATTCTATAAACTGAGCTACATCCCTAGCTCCATTTACCCCTTTCACATACACTTAAATACTTACTAACACTTTGAGGATTTACTTTTTACCTCCAAAAGATCTGTTGCTTTTAATGGGTTTTGTGTCACAAAGGAAGTTTTATGACACAAAAGACATTATTCAAAGTATTAACCAACATTTCATGACTACACAAAACATAATTGTCATTTAATATAGTCAGCTTTCAATTCCCTAATAAAATGTTTGCAGTCATAGTAAACACAGATCACACAGCTTGATGTAAGTAGTTCAGTCTCCTAAACTAAATACTTTAATTTACATTTAAATTACACCTTAGTGAAGACGATGTCAAACATAGTAGGTCAAAGGGAACATGGGAATGTTAATCCCCTGGCTATAAATAGAAGACCAGTGATACACAGTAAACACAGATCAAAATTAAGTTCAAAAGCCATGCCTAAAATAGACTTTTGAAATGGGCATTCTAAGAAGGAATTATTTTAGCAAAAGTAACTCTAGTTTCTATTTTAAGAATTCATGCATCTTACTCAACATATTTAAGCAATAGTAAATAAATGAGATGTTTATTGCACAAGTAATTATTTTTTGTTAAAAATTTATTTAGTATTATAAATAAGTACACTATGGCTGTCTTCAGACATGCCAGAAGAGGGCGTCAGATCTCATTATGGGTGTTTGTGAGCCACCATGTGGTTGCTGGAATTTGAACTCAGGACCTCCAGAAGAGCAGTTGGTGCTTTTACCCACTGAGCCATCTCACCAGCCTTGCACAAGTAATTCTTTAATGGAAACAGATAAATATGTTTCCCTGTAAGAAAGTTGAATACACTTTCTGGAAATGGGAGAGAGAAACACAATTCATACAGCACAGAGTCAGTGTTCAAGAATAAAATCAGGTTTCAGTTATTTGAGAATATATTGACATTTCACTCTAGGTTGGATAGCCTTCTGAAATTTATGTTCTGGTAACTTGGTCCCCAGTAAGCAGCGTTGATAGGTGGGGCTTTTTGCAGGTGGCTAGGCTATGAGGGCTCTGATCTCATTAGTAGGGTAAGCCATTTTGTATGTATGTATAGGGGATTACAGCAGTAACGTTGCTATCAATGTGGATTCCTTCTGGCATGATTGTCCGGCCTCATCTTGTGATGCTTTCTTCTATGTTATGATGTGATCAATTGGCTCTACAGAAAATGCCAAGCAGGTGCCAGCAACCTCTTCCTAAATAGATCAGTTTCTAGAGCCTTTAAACAAAACAAAAATAGCATAAACAAACAAACAAACAAAAAAACACCCTCTCCAGAAAACCTACTTCTATTCTTTAGAAGAACAGGTCTCAAATATTTTGTTATGGCAACAGAAAACAGTCTAAGCTGAGCATGGTGGTATATGCCTTTAATCCCAGCACTCGTAGAGGCAGGTGAATCTCTGAGTTTGAGGCCAGCCAGATCCACAGAATGAGTTCCAGGCCATCTGGGACTCTAGGGTTAAACGGTGAGACTCTGTCTCAAAAGAAAATCGAAACAGTTGTACTACTGCATGTCTATATTCTAGTTACTTGGAACACTGAGCCAAAATGATTACTTGAGTTCACAAGTTTGAGACTAGTCTGGGGAATGTAGCAAGCTACTGACACAGAAGAAAAGAAAATGACAACACCATCAAAAAAGTCCCATCAGTTACTGCTTGAACTTGGGTAATCATACAGCTGAAAAGATAATTTTCAGATAAGGTGGGGCATCAACACTCCAGAGATGAGAAATACCTTCATGCTTGATGTTATGGACTCAAAATAGTGCATTCGATTATATAATACAGATAGCCTCCTTGCTAATTGTTCCCAATATTAAAAAAATAACAATAGAAAGTGGTTAATTTTCAAAGCAAGATTTGGAGATGGAAAAGGTAGGATATGGTCAGTTAATTCATTAAGCACAGTCAATGTATGATCAAGGCATTAGGGGCTTTTCATGGGCATAAAAATAATTGATATTTGAAATGAAATTAATGGATCTAGAAATACAAAGTAAGATCTGTAAAATAGAAATCCATAAATATTTAATTAAATTCCCAATGTTGTCAGTTTCCATAATTAATATATTTAGTATCTGTAAACATTTCATTACATTTTAAAAACCATCTGTAAGTTGTATTTTCTCAGTCTATTAACGAGGGTGTGCATGCATGGTTGCTGCTGAGAAATTATAACCAATTCATAAATCAAAAGTTACTTGTTGCCAAATATCATAAACCATAATTACAAAATCTTGGCCATAAGTGTTGTTCATTAATGAATTATGTTTGCTGAGGGAGGTGGGGTTATTTTACTTTTTTAACATAATGTAGAAGAGAGGCTTTCCAAGAGAAAACAATTTGGGCTATACCATATTTAAATCAACCCTGGAGGCAAAGACCTGCTTATAGATAATATATGTTGAATGAATTAGCTCATGTCTTATAGAAATATTGTAATTGGGAATAGTAGCAACTGATAGGTAATTAATGTAGTTATTTGCAAAAAAATTTTCCAGGTTTTATGTATAAATTAAAAAAAATCTTTGAAATTCATTGTCATGTCTGTTCTTTTATCCAAATTCCCATATTTCATGACTTCCAATAGCAAATTTTAGACTTGGCTCTAATGGAATTTATTTCTCATGAATCTAATTCTCTGTATCTTCCAGATAACACTTTGTTCTTCCTCAAGACACAGACTTAACACTTTCCTGTTACCTCCCCACCTTCTTTTGGATATTTTATTTATTTACGTTTCAAATGTTATCCCCTTTCCCAGTTTAACCCCTTATCGCATCCTCCTTCTTCCTGCTTCTATGAGGGTGTTCCCCCATCCACCCATTCCTACCTCCCTGCCCTGGCATTCCCCTAAATTGGTGCTTCAAGCCTTCACAAGACCAAGGGCCTCTCTCCTCCCATTGATTTCCGACAAGGCCATCCTCTGCTACATATAAGGCTGGAGCCATGAGTCATGTGTACTCTGATTGGTGGTTTAGTCCCTGGGAGCTCTTGAGGATCTGATATTGTTGGTCTTCCTGTGGGGCTGCAAACTCCTTCAACTCCTTCAGTCCTTTTAACTCCTCCATTGGGGACCTCATGCTCAGACAAATGGTTGGTTGCATCTGCTTCTGTATTTGTCAGGCTCTGGCAGAGCCTCTCAGGAGATGGCTATATCAAGCTCCTTTCAAGCAAAAACTTCTTGGTATCCACTATAATGCCTGGGTTTGGTGTATGTATATGGGATGGATCCTCTGGTGGGGCAGTCTCTGGATAGCCTTTCCTTCAGTCTCTGCTCCACACTTTGTCTCTGTATTTCCCCCCTTGAACATGTTGTTCCCCCTTCTGAAAAGGACTGAAGCATCCACACTTTGGTCTTCTTTCTTCTTGAACTTCATGTGGACTGTGAATTGTATCTTAGGTATCTAAAACTTTTGGGCTAATATCCACTTATCAGTGAGTACATACCATGTGTGTTCTTTTGTGACTGGGTTACCTCACCTGGGATGATATTTTCTAATTCCATCTATTTGCCTAAGAATTTCATGAAGTCATTGTTTTTAATAGCTGAGTAGTACTCCACTTCTGTATCCATTCCTTTGCTGAAGGACATCTGGGTTCTTTCCAGCTTCTGGCTATTATAAATAAGGCAGATGTGAACATAGTGGAACATGTGTCCTTTGTTATATATTGGAGCATCTTTTGAGTATATGCCCAGGAGTAGTATAGCTGGGTCCTCAGATAGTACTATGTCCAATTTTTTGAGAAACCTCCAGACTGATTGTACCAGCTTGCAATCCCATCAACAATGAAGGAGTGTTCCTCTTTCTCCACATCCTCGCCAGTATCTGCTTTTCACCTGAGTTTTTTATCTTAACCATTCTGACTGGTGTGAGGTAGAATCTCAGGGTTGTTTTGATTTGCATTTCCCTGATGACTAAGGATGTTGAACATTTCTTTATGTGTTTCTCAGCCATTTGGTATTCCTCAGTTGAGAATTCTTTGTTTAGCTCTGTACCACATTTTTTATAGGGTTATTTGGTTCTTGGAGTCTAATTTCTTGAATTCTTTGTAGATATTAGATATTATCCCTCTATTGGATGTAGGATTGGTAAAGATCTTTTCCCAATCTGTTGCCATTTTGTCCAATTGACAGTGTTTTTTGCCTTACAGAAACTTTGCTATTTTATGAGGTCCCATTTGTCTATTGTTGATCTTAGAGCATAAGCCATTGGTGTTCTGTTCAGGAAAATTTCCCATGTGCCCATGTATTTGAGGCTCTTCCCCACTTTCTCTTCTATTAGTTTCAGGGTATCTGGTTTTATGTGGAGGTCCTTGATCCGCTTGGACTTGATCTTTGTACAAGGAGATAAGATTGGATCAATTTGCATTCTTCTACATGCTGACTACCAGTTGAACAAGCACCATTTTTTTTTTTCAAAAATGATGCCATTTTTCCACTGGATGATTTTAGCTCCTTTGTCAAAGTTCAAGTCAAAGGTGTGTGGGCTCATTTCTGGGTCTTCAGTTCTATTCCTTTGATCTACCTGCCTGTCTCTGTACCAATACCATGCAGTTTTTATCACTATTGTTCTGTAGTACAGTCTTCTTGGGGATGATGATTCCCCAAGAAGTGCTTTTATTGTTGAAAATAGTTTTCACTATCTTGGGTTTTTGTTTTTGTTTTTATTTTTTGTTATTCCAAATGAATTTGCAAATTGCTCTTTCTAACTCTATGAAGAATTGAGTTGGAATTTTGATGGGAATTGCATTGAATCTGTAGATTGCTTTCAGCAAGATGGCCATTTTTACTATATTAATCCTGCCAATGAGCATGGGAGAGCATTCCATCTTCTGAGATCTTCTTCCATTTCTTCAGAGACTTGAAGTTCTTGTCATACACATCGTTCACTTGCTTGGTTAGAGTCACACCAAGGTATTTTATACTAGTTATGACTATTATGAAGGGTGTCATTACACTAATTTCTTTCTCAGCCTGTTTATCCTTTGAGTGTAGGAAGGCTACTGATTTGTTTGAGTTAATTTTATATCCAACTACTTTGCTGAAGTTGTTTATCAAGTTTATGAGTTCTCTGGTAGAATTTTTGGGGTCACTTAAGCATATTATTGTATCATCTGCAAATATTGATAATTTGACTTCTTCTTTTCCAATTTATATCCCTTTTAACTCCTTTTGTTGTCTAATTGCTCTGGCTAGGACGTCAAGTACAATATTGAATAGGTAGGGAGAGAGTGGGCAGCCTTGTCTAGTCCCTGATTTTAGTGGGATTGCTTCAAGTTTCTCTCCATTTAGTTTGATGTTAGCTACTGGTTTGCTGTATATTACTTTTAGGTATGGGCCTATTATATTGCTATGTTTAGGTATGGACCTTGAATTCCTGATCTTTCCAAGACTTTTACCATGAAGGAGTGTTGAATCTTGTCAAATTCCTTCTCAGCATCTAATGATCATGAAATGATCATGTAGCTTTTTTCTTTGAGTTTGTTTATATAGTGGATTATGGTGATTGATTTCCATATATTGAACCATTCCTGCATCCCTTGGATGAAGCCTACTTCATTATAATGAATGATTGTTTGGATATGTTCTTGAATTTGGCTTGAAAAAAATTTATTGAGTATTTGTTTTCTTTTTTATTTTTTTTAACGTTTATTACATTATGATAAGAAAAGTTACATGATTTCAATTTGTCTGAATTTGTTAACATTTAAAAACATATTTTAAGTAAATAGAATTAAATCACATTTTTCTTTACCTTTTGTACCCCAACTCTTCCCAGAGACCCTCCCTTCATACCTGCAATACCTTTTTTTATTTTGTCATATTCTTTAAAATATATAAAATATTATAATAATAAAAATGAGTAGTATAAAAGCTGTTTGATATAAAACAATTTAACAGTCTTATGTAGAAGCTTCTCTGCAGCAATACTGAAAATAGATATGTTTTTCTCAATATAAATTTTAAATAACTCCAAACATATTAGTTGTATATTTTAAATTAATACATCACTAGGGTTTGCAGCCCCTTAGGACAAACAACAATATGAACTAACTAGTACCCTCAGAGCTCCCAGGGACTAAACCACCAACCAAAGAGTACACTAATTGCTCCAGCTGCATATGTATAGTAGAGGATGGCCAAGTTGGTCATCAATGAGAGGAGAGGCCCTTAGCCATGTGAAGGTTCTATGCCACAGTGTGGGGGAATGCCAGGGTCAGTAAACAGGAGAGAGTACATGGGGGGAGGGTACAGGGGTTTGTTGTTGTTATTTTTTTGGTTTTTTTTGGTTTTTTGGAGGGGAAATTGGGAAAGGAGATATCTTATGACATGTAAATAAAGAAAATATCTAATAAAAAAAAAAGAAAAGGAGAATCACCATGAGTATTAGTGACTATAGTGAGTGGGGGCTTAGGGAGGAGAAGAAAAAAAAATAATACATCACTACTAGTTTTTTTAAATGAACATAAATAAAGCCTTTTTCTTTGTTTGTTTGTTTTGTTTCTAGTAGAGTTTAAAATCTTGGCTCTTACTGTGGTACAAACCCAAAATGGGAACAATTTTTAGATATTGGAGTTCATTGTAATAAGACTATACTTCAATGACCCTCACATCACCAAAGGATTTTACCTCCATCATAGCGAAGCTAAGAGTTGACAGTTCTGCTGTGCCAAGGAGTGAATTGTAGGCATGAGTTTTGGATACAGATTTCCTGCTGTGGTCAAAGTTATTTGACTTGATTGAGTGTCTTCATTCTTAGTCTACAGAGGACATTTAAGAAATGGTGTGTATATTAAGATGTGTATCCATGAAGTTATTCACCAACTGTTTCAATGAACAATGGTTCTGCTTGGAGGGTGGCACAGACATTAGGTGAGGGTTAACTGTTTCATTGGCTATGGTGATTTTGAAAAGCATTCATCTCAGAGAAAGAGTACCTTATAAAGTCATCTTCTTCAAACTTGATACAGTAGTACTATTGATGACTGTTTCTATTTCAGTAGCAGATATGGGACTGTTTGGATCATTTATCTGATCTGATCTTGATTTAACTTTGGTACCTGGTATCTGTCCATTTCATCCAGGTTTTCCAATTTTGTTGAGTATAGGCTTTTATAGTAGGCTCTCATGATTTTTTGGATTTCCTCAGTGTCTGTTGTTATGTCTTCCTTTTCATTTCTGATCTTGTTAATTAGGATAATGTCTCTGTGCTCTTTAGTTATCCAAGGTAAGGGTTTATCTATTTTGTTAATTTTCTCAAAAAAACAGCTCCTGGTTTGGCTGATTCTTTGTATAGTTTTTTTTTTCCTACTTGGTTGATTTCAGCCCTGAGTTTGACTATTTCTTGCCTTCAACTCCTCTTGGGTGAATTTGCTTCTTTTTGTTCTAGAGCTTTCAGATGTGCTATCAAATTGTTGGTGTATGCTCTCTCCAGTTTTGCTTTGGAGGTACTTAAAGCTATGAGTTTTCCTCTTAGGACTGCTTTCATTGTGTGCCATAAGTTTGGGTATGTTGTGG
>NC_045030.1:162006254-162007572 GCF_008632895.1 Mastomys coucha
TCCATTTGGCCCATAACTTTTGTAATTTTCAATGTGTCTCTGTTTAGTTTCTGTTTCCACGATACATCCATTGTTGAGAGTGAGGTGTTGAAGTCTCCCACTTTTACTGTGTGAGGTGCAATGTGTGGTTTGTGCTCTAGTAAAGTTTCTTTTATGGATGTGGGTGCTCTTGCATTTGAACCATAGATGTTCAGAATTAAGAGTTCATCTTGGTAGATTTTTCCTTTGATGAGTATGAAGTATCTTTTCTTATCTTTTTTGACAACTTTTGGTTGAAAGATGATTTTATTTGATATTAGAATGGCAACTCCAGCTTGTTTCTTTGATCATTTGCTTTTTCCTCTGAGTTGTGTCTGTCTTTTGTCACTGAGGTGTGTTTCCTGTATGCAGCAAAATGCTGGGTCCTGCTTATGTATCCAGTCTTTTAGTCTATGTTTTTTTATTGTGGAATTCAGTTCATTGCTGTTGAGAGAGATATTAAGAAATAGTGATACTTGCTTCCTGTTATTTATTTATTTATTTATTTATTTATTTATTGGTTAGAGGTGGAATTATGTTTATGTGTCTATCAACTTTTGAATTCTCTGAAAAATTACTTCCTTGCTTTTTCTAGGGTGTCATTTTCTTCTTTGTGTTAGAGTTTTCCATTTATCATCCTTTGTAGGGCTGGATTTGTGGAAAGACATTGAATAAATGTGGTTTTGTCATGGAATATCTTGGTTTCTCTCTCTATGTTACTTGAGAGTTTTGCTGGGTTTAATAGCTTGGGCTGGCGTTCGTGTCTTTTAGGGTGTGGATGATATCTGCCCAGGATCTTCTGGCTTTTAGAATCACTGGTGAGAAGTCTTGTGTAATTCTGATAGGTCTGACTTTATATTACTTGACCTTTTCCCCATACTGCTCTTAATATTCTTTCTTTGTTTTGTGAATTTGATGTTTTGACTATTATGTGATGGGAGGAATTTCTTTTCTGGTCCAGTCTATTTGGAGTCTTGTAGGCTTCTTGTATGTTCATGGGCATCTCTTTCCTTAGGTTATGGAAATTTTCTTCTATAATTTTGTTGAAGATATTTACTGCCCCTTTAAGTTGGGAATCTTTGCTCTCTTCTATACCTATTATCCTTAGGTTTGGTCTTCTTATTGTGTCTTGGATTTTTTGGGTTAGGAGCTTTTTACATTTTGCATTTCCTTTGACTGCTGTGTCAGTGTTCTCTATGGTGTCTTCTGCATCTGGGATTCTCTCTTCTATCTCTTGTATTTTGTAGGTGATGCTTGCATCTATGACTCCTGGTTTCTTTCCTAGGTTTTCTATTTCCAG
>NC_045030.1:162007582-162013508 GCF_008632895.1 Mastomys coucha
TCTTTGTGATTTCTTTATTGTTTCTATTTCCATTTTTAGTTCCTGGAAGTTTTGTTCAATTCCTTCACCTGTTTGGTTTTGTTTTCTTTAAGGGATTTTTGTGTTTCCTTCCTAAAGACTTCTACCCATTTACTTGTGTTCTCCAGTATTTTTTTAAAGATTTAGTTTAATTATTTTATGTGTATGAATACACTGTAGCTGTACAGATGGCCATGAGCTATCATGTGTGTGGCTCCTGGGAATTGAACTCAGGACCTCCGCTGGCCAGCTCGCTCCAGCCCTTCCTTGCTCCGCATAATTCACTGTAGCTGTCTTCAGACGCACCAGAAAAGGGCATCAGATCTCATTATGGATGGTTGTGTGCCACCATGTGGCTGCTGGGATCCAAACGCAGGACCTTCGGAAGAGCCGTCTGAGCCATCTTGCCAGCCCTCTCCTGTATTTCTTTAAAGTAGGTATTTATGTCCTTCTTAAAGTCTTCTTTCATCATCATGAGATATGATTTTAAATCTGAATCTTTTTTTTTTTTCAGTATGTTATGGCATCCAGGACTTGCTGTAGTGGGAGAACTGTGTTCTGATGATGCTAAGTAGTCTTGGTTTCTGTTGCTTAGGTTCTTGCAGTTGCCTCTTGATATCTGGTTATCTCTTGTGTTAATTGGTTTTGCTGTCTCTGTCTGGAGCCTATCCCTCCTGTATGCCTGTGATGTTAGGTATGTCAGCACTTCTGGGAGACCAGCTCTCTCTGGGCAGGAGTTGGGTATTGTGAGCTGGGTTAACACCGGGGCGCAGATGGAGACTGGAATGTTCCTGTTGCCCTTTTTAAAAGATCCTTCAGGGTTTGGAGAGAGAGCTTCATAGGTAAAATGCTTGCCACAAAAGCAACAACACCCAAGTTTACTCACCTGCACTCATGTAAAAAAGAAGGCATGGTGACATGTAGTGGTTATGTTAGTGCTGGGGAGGTTGGGGTAGAAAGTGCCTCAGATTTTACTGGCCATCCAGCCTTGCCTAAGCAGTAAATTCTAGGTCTCAGTTGAGGGACTTATCTCAAAAACCAAAGAACAATACCTGGCCATTATATACAGCCACACACAAATGCATAGATATCCACAAATACAGACATATGCCCACACATACACACACCCACACATAAGTAATAAAAAAAATGTAGCAAACAGGTGCAGCAATCCACAGTCAAACATTAGGTGGAGTTTGGGGAATCTTCTGGAAGAGGGAGAGAAAAACTTGTAGGAGACTATGTGGTCAAGGACACCTACAGAATCAACTAAGCTGGGTCCATAGGGTCTCATAGAGAATGAACAACCAACCAGAGAGGATGCATGGGGCTGACCTAGGTCTTCAACACATATGTAACAGATGTGTAGCTTGGTTTTCATTTGAGACTCTTAACTACAGGAGCAGGGACTGTCACTATGTTGCCTGCCTTTGGATCTCTTTCCCCTATCTGGGCTACTTTATCTAGCCTCAATAGAAGATCTGCCTAGTCTCACTGCTACTTAATATGCCAAGGCTGATTGATATCAAAAGAAGGATTCCCTTTTTCTAAAGTGGAAGGGAGGAAAATTGGATGAGGGGGAGGGGGAGGAAGGACTGGGAGAAGAAAATGGGGGTGCAGAAATTGTGCTAAATACATACATACGTACATACATACATACATACATACATACATACATAATACTATAAAAAGAATGCTGGGAAAAATTTAGGAAACAAATCCTTCATCTGGGTCTTCCCTTATCTTTAATCTTTATTTAGAACAAACTTACTAGGTGCCATGCAGAATGCTAGAATTTAGGAAGTTAAGGGTGAATGCAACATGGTTCCTATCTCAAAGAACTAAGATATATCTCACCATTACTCAAAATGTTGCCTGTCCACTAGCAATAATAGCAGAGCTGTCTCTTGATAGGAATGACAAAGTATCTCTCATATCCAAAGAACTAGGATTTTCCCTTTAAGTACAATCACAGGTGACTCATAGGTATGTCAAAGCTTAAGCAGCATTGGAGTGAGAGATATTAGCCAAGTAGATAGATTGCTACTTTATGCAATGAATGAAATGCAGTTCAAGTGCTCCTCAGGGGCCTCAGCTTCTTTATCCCTCTTGAGTTCTTTCTCCACCCTCCACACTCATACCTGTGATAGTGTTACTTGTTGACTTTATAAGAATACCTGGGAATGTGCTTATCTCTGGGGGATTATCTTGATTAGGTTCATTGATGTTGGAAGGCCCATATTAAATGTAGGCAGAGGATTCTTGATTGTATGAAATGGAGAAAGAAATATGGGCAGCAGCAAGCATTTATTTCTCCTTGTTTATTGATTATGGATTTGCTGTGTCGAGCTGCTTGAAGTCTCTGCTGCCTTGACTTCCCTACCATGATGGAGTATACCTTTGAACTGTGAGACTAAACCTTTCTCCCTCAGGTTGCTTTTGTCATTGTATTTTATGACAGCACTAGAGGAAGAAAATAGCCATTTCTGAATGTATACAGAACAGCCTTCTACCAGCCTCATTGCCTTTAAGCACAAAGCTTGCTCTTGTTCACTGTTTTACGCATGGACCGCACCTCTTCTTCACCAGTCTTTCCACTGGTTAAGTGCAGAATGCTTTTGTAGCTGGTGAAAACAGCTAATATTTTCCAAACCTATATAATTAGATTAAATATTTCATTAGCATATGTTAATTATGCACAAAGGGCTTAATTATGGCATTTCCATACAGATATCTAGTGTACTTTGGTCATATATTTACTCCCTCCACAACCCTTTATTTTCCACTGTGTAATTTCCATTGATCCCCTTCTTTTCAACTACTCTACCTTCTACGTTCATGCCTGCTTTTGTTTGTTTGTTTGTTTTATTTTGGTGATCCAGTGTCTGTTTCATTAGAATTGCTTACAGAAGCTAGGGTAAAAGGTTATTTATGGAAACACACACACAGCTTACTAGTGATTTAAGCACTGAAGAAAATGTCTCTCCATCTCTTTCTCAGGGAGGTGTGGGATATCAGGGGCCCTTCCCTACTCCATGACAGGATGTCGACAGACTCAATTTTGCAATATCCTCAAATGAAAGGCTGGTTTAGGAATGCTTATCCTTCTGAATAAATGCAGATGAATCGATGCCAGATACTTCCTCTATTTCCTCGAGTTGATGAAAATAATGTGCCACAGTGCAAGCAGACATAACTCCTGCCAGCTGGTAGGATTTTATGGGAAGAAATAGAATCAGTAACCAATGCGTGGGCCTGCAAATACCCAGTTACACATCAAGGCAGTGCTCAGATAACGAAATGTGGAAATGAATCTTAAACCATCTAAAAGACAGTAGCAGAAGAGCAAAAAGAAATATCCAAACTGGGCCAATGGCAAAAACCACAACAATGGAGCAAATGAACTTAATTAGCTGTGTGATTATAATTTTTCTTGTCTAGATTTTAAAAACAGACAGACACCGGTGACTTAGCCTAGTGTGAATGTAATCTGAGCACTCAGGAAGCCTATTCAAGAGGTTGGTGTAATGTTTGCTTAACTAAATGATTCTAACCTAAACTACAGTATGAGAAACTGTTTTGAGAAATAAATAAGCAAATAAAAGTTAAAAGGTAATGATGATCTGAGCCTAATTTACTTTTAAAAATGTAAATAATATGTATTGATTAAACTACACATATGTAAAATAAAACACCACTGAAATGTTAAAAGTCACACGATTGAAAGAGTCATATCATATAAATATCAATCAAAACCAGTTTATAATATCCATAGTATTGTAGAGAAGTAGACTAGAAGGTGAAATGGATGTTCAAGCAACTGCTTGCAAAAGCCAGTTTTCTCCAATGGAGTCTCACTAGGCGTAGGACAGCAAAGTGCCAACACAAAATGAATTCAATGGAATTTTTGTAGATTTATGTCCCATATCTATTTGTTTGGGAAGTTTTTATTTTACTGCTCTTTTGCTTGTAAGTGATGGCTTCTCATTTTGTATTTTCATGGGTTTTCTTTATGTGTGCATCTTGTGGTTTTTCTTTTTAAAAAATTCTGTTTTTTTAAATTTGCTCATTTATTTTCTAAAGAGAGAAAAGAAAAACATAAAAATGGGTGTACAGGGGGGTGAAGAGGTTCTGGGAGGAGTTGGGGGAAGGGCAATTGTGATCAGAGCATATTGTATAAAGAAAAATTATATTCAAAAGATAATAAATAAATACAGAAAAAGATATCAAAGCCAAAAATAAAAATGTGCTATATACTGTAAAGTTACCAATAAAATATTATTACTTTTAAAAAAAATGTATGTGTAAGGATAACTCATATTACTGACACACACATGTAAATACTCACATTACACAAAATAACTGAAGCACATGATGAATGACTGAAGCACAACTTTTCAGAATTTGACTATGTTTTAGAAGCTAAAATAATCTAATGCATATATAAAAATCCATTATCAAATATCTCATTCTTTCTGACCGCAACTACATTCAAAATTAAGAATAAGTGAGAGAATAGAAACTAAAATACTGTATGCTTTTAAATGGTTACAAAATACCATTGTACAGGTAATGTTAGATACTATAAGAAGATTACAATTTTGTGCAACTATATAGTACCCATCAATGTGGAGGTACCATGAAAGTGGTGTTTGACGGAGGCCTATTGAACCAAATGCTTATATTAGGAAACTAAAGAGAACCTAAACATCTGTATTAAGGAGTCAGAAAAGAAACAGAACAAGTTCAAAGCTCTAGCTGGATGAGAATAATCAACAGCATAAAAATGTTAGTGTATTAAAATAAATGCCAATTTCTTTATTTTAGAGGATTAACAATAAGACCAAAGAGATGTCTCAGTTGGTAAAAGCACTTTCTGTGCAAGACAAGGATGTGAGTTCAAATCTCCAGCACCTATGTCAAAAACTAGACATGGTTCTGCACATGTACCTATAAGCCCAGAACTGTGGCAGGTAGAAATAGGAGGGTCACTGAGGCTTTCGGGTTGCCAGCCTAGCTCCAGGTTTAATGATAATTCATCCCCGTTTCAAGGAATAAGACAGAGAGTGATAGAGTAGGACACCAGATGTCCTCTTCTGGCTTCCGTATGAGTACACAGGTACATGAACCCACATACACATGTGTGCTTATAACACCCACATACATACACGTACAATTGTAAAAAGAAAACAACTAACAATAGTAACAACTGTTAAAACACTCAAAACAGAGTAGAAAACCAAAGAAAGCCAAGTGAAATACCAGCGTTTATAGGAAGATAAAACACATAGCCACAGATGCCACAGAAATTTCCAAGATGAGACCCACTGGACAGAATGTAGACAGCTCTTACACAAAGCTGCTCAGAATTGAGGGGTCTGGCATAGATTTAGTGCTGAGAAAACACAGACCAATCCTTGAAATTTTGTCGATGAGAATAGGGAGCAAAAGGACCTCAGAGGAAGAGGCAAGGACCTGTGCTGCAGAGCACTGGGATTCATGGCTTAGGGGTAGTCTTGCCAGACTTTCCTATTGCAGGAGAAGGATAAGTATTTTCTTTGACAAAGAGATTTGGGAGTTATTTCAGTTCCCAGTGAAGATGCCTTTGGAGAATACATGGGAACTCTTCTTCTGAAACAGTGCTTAGTACAGCAGAGCTAGCTTTGGAGAATGAATTTTACTAAAATAAAACCATAGAAAAATGATTAGTGATGAAAAAAATCATGCATTTTGAACAAATGTGACTTCCAAGTAAGTAAAAGTTGTTTGGTTTTAAACTGGCAAGGGAGGTCCTTTGTATAGAAGAGCTGGAGATACAGCTTAGCTTTTAGAAGCACTGGCTGCTCTTCTAAAGGACCCAAGTGCAAGTCCCAGAATCCACATGATGGTTCACAACCTTCAGCAACTC
>NC_045030.1:162013518-162047321 GCF_008632895.1 Mastomys coucha
TGTAAAAAACCTAGAGCACTCACAATTACTTCTATCTTATTAATCTCCAAGAGATTTTAAAGAAAGCATACCTACCCCAGATAGCCACTAAAGAGGCACCAAGTTGCCATAAAATGAGTAATCTATCTCACCTTTATGTTCAAGTCTTTTCCTTAGCATTTGTTTTCCCAGACTGTGGAAACATCTTGTGAATGGATTGAACTGACCAGACTGGGAATGGGAAGGTTAGTTTTCTTCATACTGGCAGTCACCAAAGAATGATGTCAACGTTCCTAGAGCTATCAGATTTATCTAGCAAAATTTATGTCACCACTGTTCCATTCCTGAAGCATTACAAGAGTGTTTTATACTGTCAGAATGCAATCCTATAATAAGAGTAGAAGGAAACTGACTTATTACTGACTTTAAGTTTATGGTTTGTGGAGACCCGGGCACATAGAGAATGAACAGAGGCAGGGGCTGCATAGGTCTGCACCAGATGGGACCTTAGAACTGAAAGAAGTAGGCACATGTTCCCATCCCTAATCTAGAAGCAATCTCCAACTGATACCCACTTGCAAATGAAAACTTAGTTTCCTCCAAGGGAGTCTCATTGAGGAAACAAACCACTCTTTTTGTTTGTTTGTTTGTTTGTTTTGTTTTGTTTTGTTTTGTTTTGAGACAGGGTTTCTCTGTGTAGCCCTGGCTGTCCTGGAACTCACTCTGTAAGCAAGGCTGGGCTTGAACTCAGAAATCTGCCTGCCTCTGCCTCCCAAGTGCTGGGATTAAAGGTGTGCACCACCACTGCCCGGCAAAACAAACAACTCTTAAGTGTAGGCCCAATGACCAGTCATAGATGGCCAACAGAAAACAAACTCAGGGGCATCTGTGCAGGTTCCTTGTCTCCTAATGTTGTGTTAGGACTTTTGATGTTTTAAATTTTTATCTTACTATTTAAATTTTAATTTTTTTCATAAGTTTTCTTTTTTCCTTTTACCCTACAGGTCCTTTGATATATATTATGGCTTCCAGTTTAGTGCTTTTGTGGGGTTCGTAAGTATGAATATGAATGTGTCTGTTTCTTGTGCCTTCTCTTGGGCTTCTTTCTTTCTGTTTGTTTTTTCCAATTCTGATGTGTTAGTTTTTGTTTTTCTGATTTTCTTTTTTCTTTTTTTTTAGTTTTTTGTTAGTTTTTGTTTTATCATATCATATCATATAGCAGATATGGATAGGAACTTCTAGGAATAGAGGAAGGAGATGTATGAGAAAAGAATCCATTTTCAATGTAAGGGGAAAAGAATGAGCAGAGAGCATCTCATAATCATTCATTCAGTCTAGAAATTGGTTTGCCTTAACACTATATGCATAGCAATAGGACAATAATTTGTATCTTGTATTCCTGTTAACACAGCCAATAGCTCCCAGAATAGTATTTTTCTTTTTCTTCTCATGAAAACAATAAAGTTGTATTTACTTACTATCTTACTTATTTACTTATGTGTGTGTGATCATGTTGTATTACAGGGTACAAGTAGGTCATAGGACAACTTGAAGGAGTAGGTCAGGTTCTTCAACCTTGTGGGTTGTAGAGGAATTTAAATCCAGCTGCATGGCTGCTTTGGAAAGGGATCACATCCAAAGGCCTAGTTAGGTCTGTGGGATCTGGCTGGAATGAAAACATGCCCCACACCTTTAATCCCTCCAGCTGGAATACAGATGTGCCCTTAGTACACACCTTTAATCCCAAACATGAAGGGTTAGTTTGTAGAAGGGAGCAGCCTCATCTGAAAGTGACATCTAATTGAGGGGCATACAAAGTGACAATATCAGAGAAAGATTTGACAGAATGAATCAGAGATAGGATATACCCATCTCTTATAAGAGACTGAAAAGAAAGATAACTTAAAAGAGTAGCACAGAGACAGAGAGATACATGCATGCCTGTGCACACTCTTACACACACACAGAGGGAGGGGGAAGGGAAGGCAGTTTTATTATGATAGTTTTACAGAGACAAGTCAAGACAGAAGGAGCCAGAGAATAAGAAGGAACCAGAAGATTAGAACAATTTGCCAGAGTTAGTTTGAGACCAAGCAGAGGCAAGCAGAAGCTGAGAGAAGCCAGATCGAATCAGTCAGTTTGAAGAGGATTTTGGGCCACAAAAGTTGAGTTGAACCCAGCCAGCCAGAGTTCAGAAATAACTGTAAAGGATGGGTGTATTCATCAGTAAGCCTCCAAGATGACAATTGCATCTAGAGAATAAAAGCTACTTTTACAATGGGTCTTTGGAGACGCCAGCTCATATTGTCAGGATAGGCAGCAAGTACTCATACTCACTGAGCCATCCGCTGGTTTTAATGTTTTTCCTTATGGATTCTATCATTGTGTTTCTCACATACTCACCTTTTGCCATGGGGCAAATCTCAACTTGTGATTCAGGTTTCAGGAAGCTACACAATAAGCCTAAAATCAAGTGTAGTTTCCCCTTTCACTACCTTCTTTTTTCTTGCTTGTGTTCAGAGGAACATCATGCCATAAAATTCAAAAATACCCACAAGACCTTTCTGTACCAGATTCTTTGCAACATGTTCCTTTATCTCCTAATAAAAAGAACATCACTTTAAATTTTGAGTCAGAAATGTTTATATTGAGGAAATAGACCCTTGTCTTCATTGCTTTTATGTAGACCAACAGCTATCACAAAACGTGAAGACTAATTCAGGTTTCTAACATCAACTCTGAGGCTTGGGTTATAAGCTCTAATACTGAGTAAGTCTTATTTTAATTTAAGTTTAATTTGGTGTTCAATATTCTTTTTCCTGAGGCTATCCCAAATGTCATTTGTATTTTACATTGTTAAATCAATGGGAGTGAAATTTTTAAAAGGTTCTGTCTTAGTTAGGTTTTATTGCTGTGAACAAACACCATGACCAAGGCAACTCTTTTTTTTTTTTTAACTTTTATTGCATTATGATGAGAAAAGTTACATGATTTCAATTTGTCTGGATTTGTTAACATTTAAAAACATATTTTAAGTAAATAGAATTAAATCATATTCTTGTTTCTCTTTTGTACCCCAACTCCTCCCAGAGACCCCCTCTTCAATGCCTACAATATCTTTTTTGTCATATTCCTTAAAATTTATAAAATATTATAATAAAAATGAGTATTTTAAAAGTTGTTTGATGGGCTGGCGAGATGGCTCAGTGCTTAAGAGCACTAACTGTTCTTCTGAAGGTCCTGAGTTCAAATCCCAGCAACCACATGGTGGTTCACAACCATCCGTAATGAGATCTGACTCCCTCGTCTGGAGTGTCTGAAGACAGCTACAATGTACTTACATATAATAAATAAATAAATCTTTAAAAAAAGTTGTTTGATATAAAACAACAATCAATTTAACAGTGTTATGTAGATGCTTGTCTACATCAATACTGAAAGTACATATGTTTTTCTCAGTATAATTTTTAAATAACTCTAAACATATTAACTGTATATTTCAAAATAATACATCACTACTAGTATTTTCTTAAATGAACATAAATATATAAAGTCTTTTTCTTTGTTTGTTTTGTATTTAGTAGAGTTTAAAATCTTGGCTCTTACTGTGATACAAGCCCAAAATTAGAACAATTTTTAGACATTGGATTTCATTGTAATAAAGCTGTACTTCAATGACCCTCACATCACCAAACTTGATTTAAGATTTACGCATTCTATTAATAAATCATAACACCACTTTGTATCCCATAAATGTACACAATTTACAATGAAAATCTAAAAATACAATCAATCATATAGTTTGAGAAGACTGCTAAAATTTTAAGAATAAAAGTCATGAATGAAACTATTAGCAGCTCTTAGCCCAGGAGAGCACTTAGTATAAGAGGGTAATTTTGCAAGTATTCATGTTCTTAATGTAGCAGATCAAACTACTAATGGCTAACTAACAATTACAGTTCTCTTTTGTCTAGATGCAAGTAATTTTGGAGTTCTTTTAAAAAAGTAATTTCCCACATTTTACAAATATTTATCATCAGTATAAACTGTAGGTTATACTCACTGTAAATTTTGTCAGAATAGCAGTAATATTTGACAAATCCAGCTGTACTTTTTCATAGAAAAGAAAAGAATATGAGTTTTTTCTTGTTTATGTTGGCAGATGGTGGAAGCAGGTGAATCTTCCATTTGGTCTCAGTAAAGCAGTTAATAGTTTCTCATCAAAGAGAGATAGAAATTTAGAGGAACTCACTCTTGTGAAGAGACTACCTTGCCATAAATCTCTTGAACTGCTATTTGGTGGCAATCCAGCATCATTCTTCAGAGATGAAATGGGAGTTATGAAATGTTTCTGTTATTGTGGTCATACAGCCAGGAAATCAAGTGAACATCTAAGTGTACACAAAGTGAGCTTCAACAGATCAAGCTAACAGATTAATGTGGATTCAAGCATTTTTACTTCCTTTTTCCTCTTTTTCTAATTCCTATGTAATGGTTGTGAACTTCTGATAATAGGTAGCAGGCACCTGTGTTCTGTGGTGAACTGGAATCCTACCCCTGCCTGCCCTTGCTCTCTCACTCTCTCCCTCCCTCTCTCCCTCCCTCCCCCCCCCTCTCTCCCTCCCTCCCTCCCTCTCCCCCTCCCCTCTCTTCCTCTCTCCCTCCCTCCTCTCTCTCTCTGTCTCTCTCTGTCTCTGTCTCTCTCTCTCTCTCTCTCTCTCTCTCTGTGTGTGTGTGTGTGTGTGTGTGTGTGTGTGTGTATATAACATTTACCATTGGAGTGGAAAGAAGTGATCTATGCAGTGCAGGCTCTTTTGCCTGTTCCCCTCACTCTCACACCCTTCCTTAGTGATATGTTTCAGTCACGCTCTGCTCTGATAAGGAAGCCAGGCCTAGTAGAGTGGCTGTCCTGCTGAGATCACACAGGGATTCCCAGACAGAACAGGCATTGCTGGGTTCTGTCCACCCTTTGGCCTGCTCTACATCATTGACTTTACAAGAGATTTTCCTGGTGAATTTCACATGCCAGAATGAGATGTTACACACTAATCCAGACTCCTGCTGCCCTGAGGGTCCCACTGACTTATGATACTGAACATGGACTACTGTCTGGCATTTTCTAAGCTTTTGAATTTCATCATTTAAATCTTACATATACAATTGACTTACACACTGTTGCCTATGGTATCTGCTTAACACTGTTCAAATGATTTTTCCTTTTATTTTTTTCTCACACTACAGAGCCTTAAGTTTAGCATATCTTTACATTTTAATGTACACTTGTTTCTTGTTTCATAGTACACTATAATCAACAATTCAAACTATATAATAAAATCATGAACATATGTATTTCATATTCAGATAAAATTTAAGGTCCAGCCAGGCAGTGGTGGTACACGCCTTTAATCCCAGCATTTGGGAGTCAGAGGCAGGCAGATTTTTGAGTTCGAGGTCAGACTGGTCTACAGAGTGAGTTCCAGGACAGCCAGGACTACACAGATTAAACCCTGTCTCAAAATAGAAAAAAAAATTAAGGTCCAAATCAATCCACTTACACCCTAAGCATGCAATTTGGAATATTTGAATGAGTTCTGTAAACATAAAATAAAAAAAAATGAAGAGCCCCATGAGGAATAATTTGTGGAATGTTTTGCACAAGGCAGGTGTGGAAAGCTGTTTGTCATGGCCATAGAAGAACATCCCAGGATGTTTGGTGTCCAGGCCCTGTATGACTTGCTTAGGTTTCCTGTACCAGGCTATTAGCCATGAGCACTAGGCAGAATGTCTGGAGAATAGTCAATCTTTAACATGAGTACATTTGTAGCTTCAGTAGCAAGCAAATGTGCTTTCCTTATGAGGAAGGGCACTTAGCTAATGGTGATGCCACACTTTTCTTCATCTGCAGGGTTCATATAAACCTTCCAAAAAGACTTTAAATTTTTTGATAATCCAAAGGCAAACTCATTCTTCAAGGTCTGATAACTCATTTGTTACTTTTTTGGTTTGGTTTGGTTTGGCTTGGTTTGGTTTTTTAGACAGGGTTTCTCTATATGGCCCTGGCTGTCCTATAAGTTGTTATGTAGAGCAGACTTGACTAGAACTGCTTCCAGAGGGCTTGACTAGAACTGCTTGTACTACTTATGTAGAACTGCTTGACTAGAACTGCTTCCAGAGGGCTGGGATTAAAGGTACTCCATCACCTGGCTCCTATTTGATACTCTTAAAGATTTATTTTGACTGAATTTGGACTTAGAAGCTCCCAGTAAAGACAGTCTTCCTGTCTTGTCAGTCTGTCCACGGTGTTTTCTCCTTGGCTTCTTTCATTCTTTGACCAAAAGCTTAGCATATTCTGAGGCCTCCTTATCTTTACTCTTAGTGTGTTGTTTCTTCAGAGCAACAGCACAGCATTTGTATTACAGGATGTGGAATAACAAGAGGCTAAATTTTGAGGGTCTTGATCCTGAGGGGATTGTCTTACCTTCTTTGTTTAAGGGCTTTCTGAAAACATATTGGAAGATGTCATCATCCCTAGAGAGGTTGCAAAGCTTTCAGATTCTCTCATTTGGCCACCAAATGCAGCGGCACAGTGGTATGTCAATTCAGTATTATCCATCCATCCATCCATCCATCCATCCATCCATCCATCCATCCTTCCTCCCTTCATTTATTCCAATAATCAAGTTAAGAACATTCAGATTGGCATTCACAATGCATTCCAAACAGGCTCATACATCTTCTTTCCAGTTCCCCGTGCTCTATAACAGGTATGCCCCATACTCAACAGCAAGCACACTGCCCAGGATAATGACCCCTTGCTTCCTGGGAAAACTTTGTTTTCCATCACTGATTTGAACCACACAACCCTTCCATTCTTTACTCAGAGCATCAGCAGCTACTTCTGTTAGAAAGTACAAAGTTTGCATTCATCATATATTTCAATGAATTTCTGAGAGATGTCAGCTGGGAAGAGGATATTCAGCTTCATCTTAATACAGCCAACTTCCCAGGATGTACCTCTAAAAAGAGCCCAAGGGTGAACTTTTAAAAGTTTCTATGCTTATACTACTTGTTCTTTTTTATTGAAAAGGAATTATTTACTTTAAACAATCACTATTAAGGTGCTGAAGAGATGGCTCAGTGGTTAAGAACATTTGCTGCTCTCCTAGAGGACCCAAAGTTGATTTCCATCACCCATGCAAAATGGCTTACAACCATATCTAACTGCAGCTTCAGGGGATCTGATGCCTCTGCCCTTCCCAGGCAGGAGTGTACATATCCACAAGCAGAAACATCTACTCCTTTTTAAAATAATAAAAATAAATCCTAAAATTATTAAAATATTACATAAAGTAAAATTTCTATGGGCTGGATGTGGTAGCACATGTCCATATCCTCAGCACCCTGAAAACTCAATCAAGAGGCTTGACATAAGTTTGAAAACAGCTTGGCCTACAGTTCTATGCAGAGTGTGAAAGATGGCTCAGATGTTAAAGGCTAGCCTCACAACCAAAATATTGGAAATTCTAGGACAGCTAAAAGTACAAAATGATTTGATAGATGTATGTGCACACATACATATATTTATATGTACATATTCATATATGTATATTTTGAAAAGAAATTGGAGCACTTTAGGATGACTATTTATCAAAGAAATATACTTTTTCTTTAAGTTATCAAGATATAAGATATTAATTTAATAAATGAATAATTTTGTTGCATCCCTTTGTCAATAATTAGTACAAACCCATTTGAAACACCTTCTTGGGGGAAAATGTTAACTTTAAAATATCTTTGAGGAAACAAAACGTACCAAATATAATTCACCTATAGGCTGTTCTAATTGGAGTTGTAAGTGAATCATACAAACTAACATCAGAAACAGAATAAATGGAAAGAGGGCCATTAATTTGAAAGTCTCTTTTCCAAAACACAGGGAGCAGTAAAACAGCTATTTTATATTTTGTAGAAGCAGTTTTGAGTTAACAAAGGAAGTCTGGCTCCAGCAAAGACCACCAGACTCGAGGATAAAGAAAATCCCAAGGACAAAGTTAGTTCACCCAACTCACATTCTTGTGGTAGCCCAGTAACAAAGGAAAAGCTTAATGGCATCTTTATATTGTTCTTGAGAAGGGTAGGTCTGACTGAGTATTGAGGGCAAAGCTCCTTTTTCTTTACATCCTAAAACTGTTGATGCACATCTTTTGTGGAGAGATATCTAAATATTTTGGCTTATATTTGAGAAATGTCCTGTTCTTTTCTGGATCACATTTTTCTAAAGTCGAAACGGATGTCACTTGAAAATCCAACATCATGCCTTAGAAAAGTTCTCATAAAATTACAAATAGCTTCTTTGAAAGTTCTGGTATGAAAGAAAGAATAATTCTCTATGGAGAAAAACATCCCCAATTTTTATAATATACGTGTGCTATGAAACTAAATGTTGTCACATGACCTTCATAGGACCAGTCTACATAAGTAATCAACTAAAAATTTATTTCAGAAAAATTTGGCAGTAGAAATTTCTATTAAAATATTTTCCTGAAATTAAAAAAGTCAAATGGAGTTTTATAACCAGTTGATCATTGTAATCAAAAAGAGTAAGAAAATTTGAGGTATGAATTATGAGCCCTCACAATGTTTTCTGTCAGCTATTAAACCTGCTGGAACATGGGATAATGCATGCTAGGTGAAAATTGCTCTTTTTTTAAAAAAATGAACAAATACTCAAATGGTATTGTTTGGATGTCAGGCACATTGAGTTCACATTCAAAGTATGGGCTCAATGAATTCTCATACTATGCAGAAGCAAAGACTGCTGTTGTCCCATGCTTATGGCATATACAACAGAAGCCTGAAGTTAGTGAGAACTAGAGGTTGAATTCACCTCAACTCTGACTCTAGCATCCATGGTCTTTAACTTTATCGCACATCTCTTGAATACCTTTATATTATGGCTTGGGTCCTCAAAGATATAGGCAGCAGAATATAGCGCTATTGGTGCAGGGAGAACCTTCTGGAGTCAGGCTAAATGTTGGGAAGTTAGGTCATTGTGTGTGTGTGGGGGTGCCTATGAAGGGGCTATTAGGATCCTCACCTGCTCATTTGTCTCCACCCCTTCACTTCCCTCCTGGATACCATGAGATGAAAGACTTTTAAAATCATACCTTATTTGGCATATTATGTTCCCAAAGGCAGTGGGGCCAAGGGACATGACTGGTGTTTCTGAAATCATAAGGCAAAAAATAAGTCTTGCTTCCTTTTGAGTTGGTTATCTCAAGTGTTTTGTCACAGAAATGAAAAAGCAGAGTAACACATTTTGTTATTTATATTTATTTGTTGAACAAGGATCTTCACAGAAGGAAAACAAAGGTATCAATTAAGTACTCAACACCAAGCAGTAACTCAGTCCATTTCCTTCCTGGAGGGCACCATCCCTTTGCAATCTTCCAGCTGTAGATTTCTGACTTCCTTTTGCCTTATCTCCTCTCCCTCTCCCTCTCCTCCCCTTTCTCATATCTGTTGCCTGGTTAAGCAAAGAGAAGAGAAAACCTTTTAGATTGATGGAGTTTCTCTCTTTACCTCACAGCCCTCAGTCTGTATATAAAACAGTTACATTTCTAGAGCTATAGTTCTAGTTACTATTGAGTCTCATAGATGACTGGGCCGAAAAATCTACTATACACATAAATGTTTATACATTAAATTATTATTAATATTTTTTGGTTCAGTCCCATTTTTATGGGTGTTTTGCCTGAATTTAAGTATACATACCACATGCATGCCTGGTGCCCATAGAGGCCAAAACAAAGCATAGGATCCCCTGTAACTGGAGTTAGAGATGATTGTGAGCTGCCAAGTGGATTCTGGCAATCCAACTCGGGATCTTCTGGAAAAGCAAGTGCTTTTAACCACCGAGCTATCACTCCATTCCCCAGTCCCATTTTTAAAGATGATTCTTCTGCCCTCTATACAGTGCAGTGATACACAGGACATTTTTTGAAAAGCTGTAGTGTTTCCATGTAGATTAGTCATGTAACTAACTGCTTATCTCTCCTATGTAATTTGCCCTGTGGTTTCTTTGGAAATAATGAGGTAAAAGCCTTAAAAACTGTGTTCTACAGACTATTCTTCAAAGCTTAACAAGTAATGCAAGTTCTAGGTTTAAGTCTCGCTGCACAAGACAGATGTTTATTTTATTTTATTTTATTTTATTTTATTTTATTTTATTTTATTTTATTTTTTAAAGTTGCAGTCAACCAACTAGGCTGCTAAGGATTATTGCATTTACATAACACTCATACCCTCTGGGCTAGGGAGTGAGCAGAGATGCCTGCTGTGCTTCTTTGGGCCTTTTATCACCATTATCACCACCAGACTAGAAAGCTAAGGGGCTGCAATCACTTAGAGATAGGACTAAGGGAAGCATCTGTTAGTTGGGGTTAAGAATAGTTCCTTGAATTTTGGAGTCATATTTAATTAGCCCACTTACTGATGATAACTTGAGTTTGCTTGGATGTTTATGACCATGAAATCATCACCTTGGGACTGAACTTCATAGCCTAAGGTAAAATAGACTCCAGAATATAAGAACAAAAGACTGAGAGGTAACTCTTATAGAGCTCTCTGTCATCAACACTGCCCCCCCACAAACACCCCACAAATAGATTCTCCTCTTAAATGTTTGTTTACTTTCCTTCCCTAAAATAGAACATTTTATTTGACCCTTGAGTTTTAGAGCTAACTGTAGCTCTGCTGACCTGGCCTTTGCAAACTGGAGAGGATCCTGACTTGTGTTTCATCACCAGATCCTGGGTCTTGTCAAGTCTTGTATTTATGTAAAAGATGATATATTACAAGGTCAAATTAGTCTCAGCACCAAATATAGGATTTTGTGAAAGAAGAAAATGTGCACAAGGGCAAAGGTTTGCAAAACTCAATATGAAGAGAAATATTTGTGTAACGTTTTTAAGAATTAATGAAAACACGAAGGGTCATTTAAACACTGCCCCTGCAGGCCCATGAACTCCACTGGCCACAGTGGCTGCATGCATGAGAACCAGAACGCAAACATTCCCTGAAAGGCGAATGCAGTGTGGGAAGTCAGCCAGAGATATTTGTGCCAAAACTAAATTTAGTTCTGGAAACTATATTTTGAACGTAAGTGGAGTGTTTTTACAAAGAGTTTTTCTTTTGTTTTAATCGCAGAAATACTCTCTTTGCTGGTTGATAGTAGAACTGTGGGTTCAATCAGAATACCTAGCTTCATAAAGAGAGTAGCCATGCATGACCTCAAGGCAGCTGGCCATTTAAAGCTTCAGCTAAGTCTGGGAAGAGAAGGTTGATTTGGCTTTGTGCAGTATAGGGAAGCTAGCCTTTGAAAGAGGTTCAGGGTCGGTAAAGCTTTCACTTTCGGTTTTCCTTGATTGCTCAGGCTATTTCAGGTTCACTTCAACAGAGTTTGCAACTGGGAGTTTTCTGTAGTCAAACAGAAACCAAATAGACTACTACTATCTCAGAGAGGTCCTTTTCCAGTGCTGTAGCTACAGCAGCCAACCAACCCCTCTTCTTACTTTCCCCAGCATCCATTCTCTTCTTGAACTGGTATATTAACTTCTTTTTGTATTTGGTGTGTATCTACCTCCCTTCACTGCCCTAAGAGGTTGCTGAAGGCAAATGTGTCTTCTCTGCCTGCCATTGTATTCCAGGACTTCAGAGAATCCCTGTTGAAAGTGCTTACTTCCTACATATATTGTTGGCTGTCTGACTAATATCATAAAACTGGAATATCTCCTCTGGAGAATGAATTATCTTGAGAGACACTTGGTATGAATCAGATTCTCAAACTTACTAAAACCTAACTTGGATCAGGTTATCTAGAACACTTGTGCTAAATTAATTATCTCTTTCTCATGAAAAATCAGTATTTCTAAGGTGTCTTATTATTGATACATAAAGTAGGGAAGGGGGCACTGTACACTGTTAATTGTCTTGAAATAGCTGATGAAAGATAAAAACTGATGTGCTTGCCAACCCTCTCATCTCTTTTGAGTTGCACACTTGTAAAATGAAGGTCTCATCATGTTCATGTATTCCTGTAAAATATTGCCGATGTGCACTTGATTAGTAATCTGAGCTCCTGAAATAGAAAAAGAAAAAAGGTGGGGGGAGGGAACCAGTAGAGGGTTGCTAAGGTGGCTCAGTGGGTAAAGGACCTTGGTTGTATGCCTGAGTTTGTTACCTGCCACCCACATGATAGGAGAGAGTTGTTCTCAGATCTGCACATAGGTGTTGTGGTGCAAGCAATGCATTTACACACACACACACACACACACACACACACACGTACACACGCACATACTCACTGTAATACAAATTTTTAAAAAAGAAGTTAGGTGACTGTGGATTAAATCTTTTAAATGACGATACTGATACACATGTGAATTCACAAGAGACTTGGCAGCATGTACAAGAACTGTACAGCTTCAAGCTAAACAGGGCTCCCGCACGGAGAGGGATAAGTGGATACTGGGTCCACTTAGGTCTATTCCTAATCAAGAAACTATTTGCAATTGATAACCTCTGGCAAAGAGAAAATCAGGCTTTTTCCAATGGAGTGTCACTGTACATATCAAATACACTTCAGGGCAGGTTCTCTCTCTCTCTCTCTCTCTCTCTCTCTCTCTCTCTCTCTCTGTGTGTGTGTGTGTGTGTGTTGGAGGGCTTTTTGTTTCATTTTGACATCTTTTATCTTGTCAGCATTTTGTTTGTATTGATTTTTGTTTTGTGTGGGTTTTTGTTTGTTTTTCTGTTTTTGTTGTTTTTGTTTTGTTTTGAGAAAGAAAGAGAACATAAAATTGGGTGGGTAGGACAGTGACAAGGATCTGGGAAGGGTGAGGAAGGGGAAATGATGATCAAAATATAATTTTTTAAAGAAACAAACAAACAAAAAGAATACCATTACATGAGCAAGGTGAGACCTGAGTTTGAGATGTAGTATGACATGGAAAGATAGGAACAGGTACTTAACACTGCTTTTTCTGATTCTAGGCCCTTTTCTCTTAGTAGGATTTTATAATGAACTGCCCAGGAGACCCTAGTTTATTAAGTTTATAGGCAAAAAAGTTTGGCTAGATCTGCCACAGCAGTGTACATGAACATTGTACATGATCTGTAACCAACATTTCAAATTAAACACATATCAAGGATTAAATGAAAATTACCATTTTGTGAAAAGAAAATCTTTTGAAGGCAGAAAGCACTCAAATAGCCTTTGGAACTCTGGTGAGTCTAGGGCTGCAGAAGGGCCTGGAGGTCACCATTATCAATTACTCTATCCCTTCAGGGTACATTGGAGTTATGTTTTATCTGGCCCTTTCATTTTCAATGTTTTTAATTTGCCTTTTAAAACAACAGCAAATGTCAAACCAGGACACTGAAGCAATCTGTGAAAACAAATGCTTTATCTTGTTCGGAATCGGTAATAATAAATCCATCTGGCTTCTCCTTAGAAGTCTGCATCTGGTCACTCATTTCAGCATCCCGTGACTCTCTTCTGGAAGCCTTTCTTTAGAGCAAGATGCTGACTCAAAAAGCAGTGAGCTTCCCACGATGAGTTGTAGCCAATATATATTTTGAAAAATTCTCAGTTGTCAGTTTTGTGGTCTCAAGGGATGCATTAAACAAATAAATCAAGAAATGAACCCTCAAATTCGTTTGAGCTATGCATATTTACCTAGTCTTATAACACATCTGTAAGCAACTTATTGTATAACCCAGCACTATTCAACCTCATCAAGTGAAAATAAACTAAGCTGGAAATGGAGTGATTGCAAATCTTAAAGATGTTCAAAACAATGAGTGAAGATGCTGGAGTTGTCACAGGTACAATTTAGAGTAACAACATGCACACTGTGTCAGATGATAATATTCCTTGTTCTAGAAACTGACCTGTAATGTTATTCTGCATTGTATCTGTGACATTAACTCATTCTGCTCCATTTGAAATTTTCTCACCTTTTCTGTGCCATAGCTTTGTTCTGCTCATGAGTTTCATTGCTTGTAGAGATGCCAGCAATGAGATCGGAGAGACACTGGTTCCAGAACATACGGAATGCAGAAAAGCTTGCCTTGTCAGTTGCTAAGATGTTACTAGTTACTGTCAAGAAAGGATCTACTTTTCCACTTAAATTGTGGACTTGTGAATTTATAGAATCAAGATTTACAGAATCAAGAGATTTGTAGAACAGGCTGTGGTGGCTCATACCTTTAATCCCAGCACTGAGAAGGCAGAGGCAAGTAGATCCCTTAGTTTCAGGGCAGGATTGTCTATGGAACCAGTTCCATGGCAGCCAGGGATACACAGAGAATCCCTGTCTTTCTGTGTTCTCTCTCTCTCTCTCTCTCTCTCTCTCTCTCTCTCTCTCTCTCTCTCTCTCTCTCTCTCTCTCTCTCTCTCTCTCTCTCTCTCTCTGTGTGTGTGTGTGTGTATGTGTGTGGTGTGTTATGGAATCAAATCAAAGCTGTTTAGGTATTTCCTAAATTCAGGCTATCAAGTAGTTTAAACATCTTTTTATAATCTTAATAATCATGATTATGTCATATGCTTGAGCCAACCACATCTTTGTTGATCCTCTCTGCTTTATCTTGCCAATCTGTTTGGAGACACCATTTGCTCCAGCAGACAGTTTGGAAGGGCTCTGGCTCCAGGTGTTATTTGATATAAGCACACTGACTTCCCATTGACTGCAATTCATTTGGGCAAAATGCACTTTTGTCAACAATAAAAGGGAACTTGGGAACAGCAACTTCTCATAACCTTGGAGCTTAGTCTGTCAGGATTGTCCCCCTTCTACTTATTATAGATAACAACAGTTTGATAGACACACAACTCTTTTGACTGACCTTGCATCAGTAGACTTGAGCAACTACAGATTGAGTTCTGTACAGTTTGTTCCTGTCATTACTTTATAAACAGTACAACTATTTGCATAGTATTTACATTACAATAGGTATTATAGGGTCATCTAGAGAGAATTTGAAATATATGACAGGATGTAAATACTATGTTATTTTATGTAAGGGACTTTGGCATCAATGAATGGGTTTTGATATTCTTGGGGGTTGTGGATGTAATTCCCCATGGATACCAAGATACAGACGTAGAATTATTTACCATCACTCTAACTAAGGATAGGGACATCAGACAAATTTATAAAGGTTGAATAAATGCACCTCACACTATTTCTTATTTGATGCATACAAACTAAACCAAATCTGAATATGTCACATTTAAGAGCACTGGGTCCAATATGGGGCTTTGCAATGAAGAAAGAATACACAGTGCTAAAAAAAAATACTCTCAAATAATATTTTTAAAGCACTAAGCAGAGACACCTGGGATAAAACCAAGTCATACCTTACAGAAAAGAGTTGAATTCCTCTAGTAAGTGAGAATATGTTTGAGAAACAAAATTATACTTGATTCCCACTTTCAATAAAAATGCAATAGGGCCAGTTAGGGTGTGATATTCGTGTTCATAGCCACAGTTTGTGATGACCTTGATATTACACACTCAAGGAGTATAAATGGTAACAGATGGGCTTCTGACATTCAACATATATGAGTATGAATCACCAACTTATGAAACTGGAATAGTGATATTTGTCTTATAATAATGCTATGTTAAAAGGTATGGAAAGTTCCTAGTGAAGAATAAATAATTGGGCAACTATAACATTATCTTGCTCTCTCCATCCATATTCATAACCAGTCTTCTTGCTCACAGTCTCAGTCCTTAATGTGTTGTAGGTCATATATAGTGGAGAGATTATTATGGATTTTCTATTTGTCACACAGTTTGTATAGAAAGCATCTTCTTAAAATCTGGTTCTTTCATTGGTTCCATCCTCTATCTCAGCTTTAATGAAGCAAGTCCCAACTGTACTATTTTTTAGTTCACTTAGGAAAGTTGTCTGACTCAGTTTCCTTCTTTGGATGAAGATGATAATAAGAAGTACTTCGTGGAGTTATGAGGAGTAAATAGCATAAATCACTTATGCCTTTGGCACATAATCTGATAAATATTAATGCCCTGTTTGTATTTATTATTAGAAATTTAATAATATCACAATATGTACACATAGAGAAATTGAGAAAAGCCACAGCACATGTCCTATTTTTTTAATACATGCTAATAATTTTTATTTTATACTTACTAGCCATATACATCAAAGGAAGAACTGAACCTCTGAAAAACTAAATAATTTTATCCAAGGTCGACTGGTTGGTCTGTCACTTTCCTTCTTTGTCTTTATTTCCCACACCTATCCCCCTCGTTTAGAACTCAAACTTGATGATGCCCAACCAAGTGAGATAGACATCCAGTGTTCTAGTGAACTATCAACAGTTTAATATGTGGCTGTCAATATTGTTATTGCTTGTTTTAGTTTTGCTCTAACAGAGGCCCTTTCCACTGATGCCTGCGGATAATTCCACAGATGGGATCTGGAGACTCAAATTCCAAATGGGGGAGACTGGGCTGAAAGGTTGATTTATGGTTATTGATGGAGGCATTGTTTTTACATGACATCACTTTCTGAAGCCATTTCTATTTCAAAGAAGGGGATCACTCGAGTTTAGCTTTGACTCACACCTTGCCTATCCTAGTCTCTGGAGCACCTTATTTGCATTCTCTGGTCTTTAAAAGGAATTGGGGGAGGAGTCCATTGGTATGTCTGCAATCTATGTCACACAACAGAGCAGTGAACTGTGAGAAATACCTGAGGGATTCCACATAAATCATACAGGAGGCAATTGAAGAGTGGACAGCTATGAACTTATACCATTTGGCTGTTTCAACTATATCGTTGGAAGTTTCTCCTGAGAGAAAGAAAGCCTCATGTGGTTTGAGTACTCCTTACTTGCAGAGGAGTTTGTGCAGCTCCTAGTTGTCTTGTCTTCTTTCTCGTCTTTCTTGCCTGATCTAGCATTTGACCTCAGTTTTGCTCTCAGCACTTTACATGTGGAGTGGAGCAAACACCATAAAAAAAGGCAAACTATAGCATTCTCACAGACCCCTGCATTGAAATTTTTATTTTGTGTGTATTGGGGTATATGTGTAGGTATGTGTACATGCCACAGCATGATGGTGGGGGTCAATCTACATTCAGGGGTTAGTTCTCTTCTATCTCAGGTGCTGGGGATAGAAATCAGACCATCAGTCCTGCAAGCATGCTCACCTGCTGTGCCATCTCGAGGGTGCTTCTGGTTAGAGCTGGAATATACTTCTGCATAATGCTGATCAATCACAAAAACACACCTTTTGTAACACCATTCTGGAAACAAATGCTTAAAAGAGTATAGAGATTCCCCCACGGGAAAGGAGGAAAGGAGGACTCTACTCTACAGAGAACTAAGTCTGTTAAGCTCAGCTCAGAAGCATGGCATAATACCATGCTTAGCACTGAGCAAGGCGTCCAATGCATCATGTTTCTTTCTTTGAAAATGAAACACCAATGAGCTTTCATTCATTACCCATGCTCCTGCCTAATTGAAAAATTCTTTGGAATTGCCGTTTTGTTCAATGAATTCCTTGGCTCTGGGTTTCATTAACTTGTTTGAAAGAAGGCAAACCAAGCTGCGGTTTGCCGTGCTTTAGAAATGGGTAATTTTCCTAAGGGTTGTCTTAACAAATTACTACAAAGTGGGTGGCTTAAAACAACAGACACTTGTTTGATCACAGTTCTGGATGCAGAAGTCCAAACTCAAGGTGTCAGCAGAGTGGATTTCTCCTTAAGGCTCTGAGGGAGGATGTGTTTGGATTCTCTCTCAGCTTCTGGGGTTGTTGGCAGTTCTTGCTTCTTGCCTGACATCTATATCATCCTAATTTCTGCCTTCACCTTCAGACACTCCCCCTCCCTGCCAAGTGTGTATCTTTATCCACATTGCCTTCTCTATTCTTTCAGAAATACACTTGATTTAGGGTACATCCTAGAACACTTTCCCTGTGCTCCTCTCTCCAATGATGAGATTACAGTAACATGCTACCATTCCTATCTTTTAAAAAGATTTTATTTTTAATTATGTATAAATTATGTATATTCATGCGAGTGCATATGTAGGTACATGCACATGTAAAGGCAGGTACCCTCAAAGTCCAGAAAAGTGTACTGGGTTCCCTAGAGCTGGATTACATGTGAATGTGAGATACCTAATGTAGGTGATGTCAACCAAACTTGAGCCCTTTGCAAAAGCCATACATGCTCCGAACCCCTGAGTCATCTCTCTAGCTCTGTGTCTGGCTGTTTATGTGGATGCAACTCTGGGTTCTCATGCTTGGAAAGCAAGTACTTTTAAACACTGGGCCATCTCTCTAGCACGGATATTGCTTTTAGGCACAACATTTCATTCTGCAGTCCTGAACCCTGGATGTCACTATGTAGTCCAGGCTCATTTCAAAAATCACAATAGTCTTCCTGGCTCCATTCTTCTAGTGGTGGGATTATAAGAGTGAGACACCATGTCTGTCAGCTTGCTCTGTCTTTTACCTTATCTGTCTTTACCTTATCTTCTTCATTCTCTTCTTCTCTTACTCCTTTCTAAATTGATTGGAATAATACAACCAGTAAGCAGTAGAAAAAGTAAGTTGTAAATGTTCATCAAATATTAATAAGAGGAGATGGAGTGCTCTGTATCTTTGCTGACTGTGACAATGGCTTCATGGACATGGTCAGCTGTCAAAATTCAACTACACAGTTTGTTATATACAAACATAAATATTTTCTCACTTAAGTTGATGAGTTCACACAGACAGACACAGACTCGCATATGCACACATGCACTCATTAGTGCACTCATGAAGACGGCATTGATTATATCATTCCATTTTCATTCAGTGTTAGAGATTTGGAAGAAAACATTTAAAATCAGAGGAAATTTTCCATATTATTTTATTATTTTTAAAAGTTGGACATATTAAAAATATTTGTTATGAACATTGTAGAAGAATGAACAAAATATTACCATTGTTTACATTGTCATACAGTTACTCATCCTCAAAAGCACTTCTAAAATATCCTATAGAAAGTTATATGTCTATGTGTATAGTAGAGGATTGCAATTTGATCATCAATAGGAGGAGAGGAGCTCGGCCCTGTGAAAGGTCTGTGCCCCAGTGTATGGGAATGCCAGGGCCAGAAAGTGGGAGAGGGCGGGGTGGCAGGCATGGGGAGGGGGGAGGCAACAGGGGTTTGTTTTTGTTTGTTTTTTTGTTTTTTGGAGGGGAAACTGGGAATGGAGAAATTTACATGTAAATAAAGAAAATATCTAATAAAAAATATATAAAAATAAAATAAAATAAAATTTATATTGAGAAAAAAAATTCTTCCTGCTGCAGCTGGGGGTCACTTGACTACTCCTAATCCTGTGGAGAGCAGGAGGCTTGGAGGCTTGGCCATTAAATAAAATTCTGATCTTGAAAAAAAAAAAAAAAACAAAAAAAAGAAAGTTGTCTGTCCTCTAGAATCTTCTTAAAGGCTTAAATTGATTTTCCCTTCCCCAACTCCTCTTAGATCCTTCCCCTGCTATCCCAGGCCCAAAGTCTCACATGGTTGAGTGGCTTTATCTCTTGCTGCTACTGCATCCTATTCTTCTTCCTGAGTCCTGGCAATTCTCTCTGTGTCTTACCTGCACAACTCTAAGTATCCTGCCCTGTGCCAAGACATTGGCTGCTGGCATCTTTATTGATAGATCAAATACCAACTGGGGACAAGGACCTTCAGCGTCTGGACATGCAGATTCAAAGCATTAGCACCAATCTCCAACAGGTTCTTTCCATTCTTTATATGGGTTCTGGAGATCAAACTCAGATCATCAGGCATTATGGCAAATACCTTAAGGTCTGCTGAACCATTTTGCCATTCCTGAAATGTTTTAAATATATCTTCATCCACAAAACTGGAAAAAAAGTAACAAAGAAAAAAAACTTGCCTTTGACAAATAGTCTGTGCTCAAAAATGTTTCACAATCATTATTTGCATTAAGTTGTTTGTCAATTTATTTCCCTTAATCTTCTTAAGCTCAGGCCTTAAAACCATAAAAAAAAATAACCATCAGGATACACTTACAATGTGGTCCATTTAATGAGTAATCTGGGTTATAGCCAACCACATCCACATTGCAACTTACATAAGTTTCATAAACTTGTCTGTCACCTTCCCTGTTAGCTAGGGTAACATAAAATTGGAATGGTTGATATTCAGAAAATTGTGTTTATGAATGCATATGTACACTCATGTACTTGACACAGACAAAGAATCTGGTTGTTAGCTTGATTTGAGACTCTCATGCTTGCTTTCTCCTCTCTGGTCCAGGTGTCCTTTTTGGGAAGCAAGGAGAGGAGTGAGCTCCCAGGATGGTTGCTCATATGATGAAGACTATGTTGTTCTGATGCTTCTGTAGCTGGGGAAGTTCCTGGAAGCTGAGCTGCACTATAGATTAGTAGGAGTCAGGTGATAAGGTGGTACCTAGGGATTGTGAGTTCAAAGATAGGCTCTGCTTAGTGGTGGAAATTTTATTGATTTTCTATATGACACCTAAGCCTTTCAGCAAAAACAAATAAGTATGTGTTTTGATATATTATATATGAAGAAACTTTATGTTCATGTCAGGACAATACTATGAATCAAAGTGTGCTTATTTTGAACTACTACTTTCTAATTTCTAAAAGAAAACGAAACACAAGTAAACATAGAACAGATTGCTAATGTTTGCACAGAAAATGGGAGACCACTGTTGCAATGAAATGACTTCCTGTTTTGCATTCAATGCAAATGCTGATAACGTCAGGGATTGTTTTTCTCTTTTTTAAAATTAAAAAATAATAATTAATTTTATGTATATATGTGATTTGATTGTATGTATGTATGTATGTACTACTGGATACCTGGTTCCAGGTAGGCCAAAAGAAGGTGTCAAGTCCACTGAGACTAGAGTTACAGATGGCTGTGAGCCATCATTTGAATGCTCAGAATCAAACTCCAAACTTCTAGAAGAGCCACCAGTACTTTTGTTGAAAAATTTAAGATCATAGTTGTGAAAGGAAGGAGGGATGGTGAAACTAGGTACACAGACTTGTGTGTGTGTGTGTGTGTGTGTGTCTGTTTTTAGGGGTTAAACTGAATGAGATGGATTAAAACAATCAGTTATGTTTTTAAAATGTAATGTAAGAAAAAAATTAATAGGCAGGTATCCTACTATCAAAGTATTTGTTTCTACCTGATCTAGAAGCTAGACAGGCTTCCACATGGTTTGAAACTCGATTGTCACACCTAGGTCTTTCTTCTCCTTTGTTTCCTCTTCTTTCTCTTTCCCCCTTTTTCCTCTTTACATGTCTTTCTTCTCTTCCTGCCCCTCTCCTAGGGCATTGTATAAACTAATTGCATACTTTACCACTGAGCTATGGACTTTAGCCCTCCCTTTTTTGTGTCTCTTTATTGTCACAGATCTTGATGTCAACTAGATAACTATAAGAACCCCAACTGCGTACCTGGAGGATTTATTATTCCAATGTTTGGGCAATATGATATTGATCCAAATACTGAGCCCCAATGCTTTTATGTTGGTATATAAATGTAATACATGACAAAATCGATCCTGTATTAAAAGACTGTAGAATTGTCATCACAAACACTCATCATTTATAGTTTCAATTCCTCAATAGTTATGTTCATTCAAAGGTATTCTTAAATAGGAACCTAAAGAGGGGTCTGAAGGGATGGTTTGGTGGGTAATGTGCTTGCTTCACAAGCATGTTAGCCTGAGTTTGAATGCCTAATATCCAGGAGGTAAAAACAGGCATGGTGATGCACATCCGAAATCCCAACACTGAACACATATAGCCAGATGGATCATGAAGTTGCCTGAGTAACCTGATCCTTGGTGGGTTTGAAATTCAGTGATAGGCCCTACCTCCTGTAATAAGGTAGAGTGCGATAGAGGAAGGCATCTGACATTGACCTTTACCCTCATGCATACCTGCACACATAGGAACACACACAGAATCAGGTATACATGTACACAGGATGAACATACACAAACAAACACAATAGTCTAAATAAACATTCTTAGTTTTTGGCACAAATATTCCTAGCTTCCAATAAAGCAGTTTAGGCATAGAGCAGTCTGGCCTCTTATGTTCTGTCAAAATTATCCACATATTTCTCATATATTTCACATCACACAGATTGAAATCATGTTCCTTCTTCCTGTTTCAGGAGCTTAGATGCAGAACCATTTGACTTCTATGGATGAATGAGATACCATGAACTGTTTATTCACTAAGAACATGGAAATGATATCAGAGGGATTATAATCAGTTTGGGAGACATGGGCAAGATGAAACAAAATCAGTAATGCTGACTAAGAGTTGGAAGCCAATCAGATACATATTTGAAATATTATATGATGCTCAATCTAAAGGTTTAGTATGATTTGGGACTATTTAATAAATGGGATTATATAATAAACAAGGGCAAAATAGGATGCTCTAACTGGGAATATTAGACCTGAGGAACTAAAAAGAAATAAGTGACTGGAAGGAACCCAAAGAAGATCATCAATGGTGATGGTTTTCAAGTAAAATATTAACTTTTTAGTATAGCCAAACCACAGAATCAGACCCAAGGGGCCTGATACAAATCTACAAATAGCTCAAGGGGCTAAACACCAAGGGTAAAGAGGAATTTTGGCTGGAGAAATGAAAAGTTTCAAGGGATAAAGTTAGAATAAAGAAAAGGAAATTTAGGTTAAACATCAGAAGATGTCCTTTGATAGTAAGATGTGTTTATACAACATTTTTTTAGGGAATACAAAAAAACTGATAATTTTTCTGAAGTCTTCGATAAGAGCATATCTTGATGTCAGACCAAGGATTCTAGAACTTTCACTACAATAGTCTTGTGCCATGACCAGATGAAATAACAATTCTTTAAACCTCAAATTTCTGTGATAATTGTAATGAAAATGAATAATGAACAGACTGTTCTGCTTTTTAATAAAATGTATCTTAAGGCTTTAGTTAAGGCTATGTGAAAAGAAAACAAACACAAACAAGCATGATGCCACTTTCAATACCAATTGCTGGTATGGAACAAAGTCTTAGATATGCTTTTGAAAGTATATAAACATTGAAAACCATTTTTCTTGCTACTCTCTTTTTTTTTTTCTTAATAGTTAGCTGATGAATTCTAAGGAAGATTCTGGTGGTTGGAGAGATGGCTGAGTGGTTTGAAGGCTGCTCTTCCACAGGACCAGGATTTGGTGCCCAGCACCCACAGGGCAGTTTACAACTCTAACTTCAGTTATAGGACATTTGTCTCCCTCTTCTGTCCCCTTTAGACACTGCTAATAACCTCTAGCCAGGTTAGAGTAGGCAATAGGAATTGACTCTGTATGAGCAAAAAGAGTAAGTGAGAAGAGTGAAATAGTATGCTCTGGGTAAGAATGATGATACCATACCTTATGAGGACTGCAACATAAACTTGGTACTCAGGTAGAAAAGAACATATTTAAAAATACTCTTTTCATAAATGTATTATTACTCGTTATTGTTGTTAAGACAGGGTCTCACTATGTCTCCCTAGCAGGCCTGGAACCCAAAGAGATCCATCTGCCTCTGCCTCCTGAGTGCTGGAAGTAATGATATAGAATACCATAGCAATCACTTATACTGAACTAACAAATAAAAACACCACACAGCTAGATTAAGGTTGCCATGCAAACAAACACCTGCCAAATTCCAAATTCAGTTTTCCAGTGAACTTCTATACACTCAGAATGACCATTCTAAAGCCAGGAAGTTTCCCTTAGGGTTATTTATTTATTTACATCCATTCCAACTGCTGCCCCCTCCTTGTCAACCCTTGAAAAGTTCCTTCTCCCCCTCCCCTTCCCTTTCACCTCTGAGAGGGCAGATCCCCCCACCCTGTATTCCCCTACCATAGTGTATCAAGTCCCTACAGGATTAGTCACTTCCCACTGAGGTCAGACATGGCAGCCCTCTGCTACATATGTGCTGGGATCTTGAACCAACCTATGTGTATACTCTTCAGTTGGGGGCTTAGTGTTTGAGAACTCCCAGGGTTCCAGGTTAGTTGACACTGTTGGTCTTCCTGTGAGGTTACTGTCTCCTTGAGGGCCTTCAATCCTTCTCTAATTATTCCATAGGTGACCCTGACCTCCGGCAAACGTTTGACTGTGTGTATCTACATCTGTCTCAGACAGCTGCTAGGTAGAGCCTCTCAGAGGGCTGTTATGCTAGGTTCCTGTCTCCAACTGCTGTCCTAGGCAGATCAGCTGGTTAGTTTGGGGCCCTCGAAGGTTTTCATGGGTAGGAGGGCAGGAGGATTTTGCTGTCCAGCATGGCTCCTCCAGGTGGGAAGCCAGGTTAGAGCTAGACCACGGGGATCCAGAGATAGCATGAGCCATTCACCTCTGCTGGCTCTCCCAGGTACACCACCCAACTATTATGGGTGGTTGGTCAGGATTCTAAGCTGGTTAGTTTTGGGGACCCTGAAGGTTTTCACAGAGAGCCAGGGCACTCTTGGGATCTTGCAATGGTCCTCCAGATTGGGGAGCCTGGCCAGAGCTAGACAATCAGGTTTTCTACTTTTATTATTAATTATATTTTTCTTATTGAGTTATGTGCTAATGAAAATGTGGGCATATAAAAATGGTCTACTTCTTCTTCTTCTTCTTCTTCTTCTTCTTCTTCTTCTTCTTCTTCTTCTTCTTCTTCTTCTTCTTCTTCTTCTTCTTTGCCTCCTCCTCCTCTTCCTCCTCCTCCTCCTCCTCCTTCTCCTCCTCTTCCTTCTCCTCTTTTCTTCTTCTTCCTCCTTCTCTTCATCTTTTTAAGAGTAAGTACCACCACAAATATTTTTAATATTAAAAAATCTAAATGGCTATCTTACAAAAATATTTCATTATAGATGAATCATTGCATTTGTTTCTGTGTTTTGAAAGCACACATAAACATACTAGGTAACTTTCCCCAAGGAGGTTTACCTTAATGCCTTAATGAATATAGCTATTCACCAGACAAGAACATTTTGGCCAAAGATGGATCTAATATATAACATTCTATAAGATATTAATGGAGCAGAAAACATTGATTGCTGCATTGATGTTACTGTGCAATTCATCATTCAATTGTGTGTGGTCATATGTGGTATATCTCAGCATTTGGGAGGCAAAAAGCAGAGTACTGTAGATTGGAGAATAGCCTGGACTACAGAACAAAACCTTGCCCCCAATTAAAAAAAAAAAAACAACAGTCCCCAGTAGAACATACCAAATTATGTTTATTACCTTTATATACTATACTTGCCAATTATAAGGGATTGTGCATTTACTACACTATTCTTTTATTACATAAAAATAAAATGTTTACTATAAATCAGGATGTCATGTTATAAACCAAGGTGTCATGTTACATTGCCAGTAGCCTCAGACATTACAAATTTGTCACATTTCTCAGTTGCCCCAAGATGCCACTTCAATTGACTAATTTATACCATTTATGTTTGTGCACACTCTATGGTGTGCATACAATTACAAACCACTAGCAATACACTTCTTAACCCATGTCCACTGGTAAGCCACGCATGAATATATTTAAAAGAACTTACTCAACTGTTCCCAAGTGTGAAGCAACTTCCAGGTTAATGGTAGGTCAGGACCTGTTGTCTGCTCTAAGCTCTAGGAGTGGTGATAGAAAAAGAGTCATTCTACTTGTTGGCTCTCCATCCATGACCAGAAATGCCACTGCTTCTATATGACACTCCTATTCAGCCAGCAATCCTGGTAGGGTACATTTTCAACCTCACAGTCATCACAAGAGCTTAGACAATTAGAACATATATTGAATTAGACATTACATTCACAGCTGTCTGTAGTCACAAGGGGTCCCATAAAGTGTGACTCTGTTAACCATCTACTCCGAATGCCAAGACTCAATGAGGCATAACCATGCAATGAGGCATAACTGTGCATTGGTATCTTAACACTGGAGACTATTTCAGGTAGGTGTTTTCAGCCTAAGTGAAATAATGTTATGAGGCATTGTTACCAAAGAAAGGGCATGCAAGACTCACCCACATTTACTTCTATCTCAATTCTTTAAGGAGGTTGAAGATAGCTAACCTTATCAACTCCCAAAGGTGATTCGGTATCCTGATGTTAGGTAGGCCATCAAGTGATTTTAAGTGCTGTGGCCTCTCTCAGAATAGCTCATTGACAACCGCAGAAAATGCTTAGGACATGCCAGGTAACCAGAAGAAACAGCAGCCCAGAGATGGGAACTTAGAATCTCGATTCTATTTTCAGGCAGCAGAGCCAATCATGATGGCCTATAACCTTAAATTCTAAGATGGTGGAGACAGAGAGAGGATCTTTAAGTTTGAGGCCAAACTGGAATTCAGCAACTTTCAGGCCAGCTTGGGCCTGACCAAATTTAAAATAATAATAGGTGCTGTCTTAGTTAGGATTGCTATTGCTGTGATGAAACACCATGACCCAAAGCAAGATAGGTATAGTCCAGCACTGAAGGAAGTCAGGGCAGGAACTCAAGCAGGGCAGGAAACAGGAGGTAGAGGTAAGAGCTGATTCAGAGCCATGGAAGGGTGCTGCTTACTAGCTTGCTGCACTTGGCTTGCTCAGCCTGCTTACTTATAGCACAGAGAACCACCAGCCTAGGGATGTCCCTGACCACAATCAGCAGGGGCCCTCCAGGATCAATAGCTAAAAAAGAAAATGCCCCACACGCTTGCCTACAGCCCAATCTTATGGAGTCATTTTCTCCTTTACTCTCAATTGAGGATCTTTTCTCTCTGATTACTCTAGATTATATCAAAGTAACATAAAACTAACCAGGACACCCACCCTCTACTCCTTCCCCCCCACCCCCCCTCCCCACCACACACACACCACAAAACATCCTACCAAACAAACAAACAAACCCTTAAACGATCTTTACCCAGAAGCTTATTACCATTCAAGCTAACACAGGAGTGCTGCCTCCTGCATTTACAAAGAGAAAAACAGGCTACAGGAGAAACCAGGGTAGGATGTCCCATGCTTTTGTGTAGGTGATAAATTTTCCGCTAATTAGATTACATAACTTGCCTCCTACTAATTAATAAATACGAAATAGTGAAGAGTGAACAGTAAAGCACCTAGGAACTTCAAGATGGCATTGTAAAAAGGCACAGTAAAGTAATCCACCTCTGCATCCAGCATCACAGGAATAAGCTCTTCTACAAATCAAACTTGAACAATTGCTGGTACTTACACAAGGCAAATGCTTGTGTAAAACACTCATATTAATCGCTTCATTATGCGTTTTTAAAAGAAATGATAACATTTCATTTTTATTTGTAGTCAGTTATCATTGCTACCACATATTTTGTTTTGTTTTGAACAAACAGAACTACAAAAAGTAGCAGTCACTTATGTCCAACATTCGGACCAATCCCTACAGTCCCTGCAGAGATGACTGTAAGATGCCTAGCAAAATTTAAGTGTGACATCAGAAAGGCCCACAAGAGGTGGGCAAGGCTTGGCGTTTTATAGATTCCACGAGTGGGAAAGTGAGAGAAGCTGCCTCGCGTCCGTTTCCAAGTAGGGATTGCTGACTACAACTTCTGTGTTTTTTAGTTACCCAAGATTTGGCAGCTGAGCCCTGTGCTCAGGAGCGTTCTGGGGCGACCCCGGAGGCCACTTAACTTTAGTTGGTGTAGATCTCCACCGGGACCAAGCTCTGTTCACCTCTCCTAAATAGAGCACACGTGCTTGGGGCCCTGACACGCGAGGACTCCCCATCAAAATAAAATAAATTAATAAATAAAATAAAAAAGGCGGGGTTGTGGGTAGGAAAAGAGAAGGCAGGGGATTTAACTCTAAGTTCAGAAAAATTGTCCAGGGCTGCGGGTCTGACACCAGTGGGTGGGGTGCAATCTGACACTCCCCTTCCTTTGCAGAACCGAGTGTAGAGACCGCGAGCCCCTGGCTTGGGGGGAGGGGAGTCGGGGGAGTAGGTCCGCACTTCCGTCCTCAAGACTTTCTCCCTAGAGGCCGGGTATCAGAGACCAGCTGCCGGCTCTCTGAGCTACTTCCCAGGTTTGGCGCCTGGAAAAGTTCACGTTCTGCATTCTCCTGCTCCTGGCTCCGCCCCGGCTCCAGACCCTGCGTTCTTCTGGCCTTACCCGGGACGGGCCACCCCTTTCCCCGCTGCCTCTGGCGCGAGGGTGCTGGGACATCTCTGAGCCAGCTCTGGGCCCAACCAAGGTTGGCAGCAAATATCAAGTGTCGCTCCCCAGAGGAACACAGATACCCGCTTTGGAGGCTGTCTTCTGAGCTCAGACTTTTCTGAGTAGTGCTGTGCACAGCAGGGGAAGTTCTTTGCCACCGTTGTCGTTCAGTGCTTAGAAGGCCCAGGACACAGAACACAAACGGTGTCCCACTGAGTCAACATTGGGACCACGCGGGAACGTGAACTTGGCGACACTTTTGAGCCTCGTCAATCAGAAAGGGAGATTTAGCAGCCCAGCTGATCCCCCAAAGTGCAGCCACGGTCCCCAAGTCACCAAGAAGGTGCACTGGTGGCGCAGCCCGGCGACTGAGCTCGGGTGAGTGCTCCAGAGGAGTTATCACCGCGCTGAGAGCACCAAGGATCCGCTCAGGGCTGACTCTCAGGCAGCCTCCTCCCTAGCCCTGGGATTGTCCTCAGGCCACGAGGAGGAGCTTGTTGGAGATTTCGAGGCTGTCCAGAGCCAGAGAGCCTGAGCGCAGCGTCTCCCGCCTTCAGCTGGGAAGGGGGAGTGGCGCTGGCGGGTTGGAGCTGAAATCTCAGCTAGTCACTGACCTCCTTCCTCCTCTTCCTTAGCCTCTTTGAGACTTGGACTCCCTGGGGAAGGTTCTAGAGAAGGTAAAGGAACCCGGACCTCTTGTTTCCTAGAAGGCTGGGGATGGAGCTCCTGTTTCTGCCTCATCAGGGACACTTGGAGCGTGCTGGTGGTGCGTGAACAGGGCACTGCCTTCCACTGGTCTCGACGAGCCCCTCCTGGCAGTTTTCCCCTACTCTACTCCGGCCACTTGTTTTCTCAGGTCACAGTCTCCAGCGATCTAGGAGGGAAAACCAGAAGAAGGTGGCCCTCAGACCCAGCCCAGCCGAGATGTCCGCGCAAAGCCTGCTGCACAGTGTCTTCTCCTGCTCCTCGCCCGCATCGGGCAGCACGGCCTCGAGCAAGGGATTCTCCAAAAGGAAGCTGCGCCAGACGCGCAGCCTGGACCCAGCCCTGATCGGTGGCTGCGGGAGCGAGATGGGCGCCGAGAGCGGCCTGCGGGGCTCCACAGTAAGCCGGCTCCACTCTCCGCAGCTCTTAGCAGAGGGTCTAGGTTCCCGCTTAGCTTCTTCTCCCCGGAGTCAGCACCTTCGGGCTACCCGGTTCTCGACACCTAGACCTCTATGCTCGTCTTTCTCCACACCTAGTACCCCGCAAGAAAAGTCGCCTTCTGGCAGCTTCCACTTTGACTACGAGGTCCCACTGAGTCGCAGTGGTCTCAAGAAGAGCATGGCCTGGGACCTGCCTTCTGTCCTTGCCGGGTCCGCTAGTGGCCGCAGTCCCGCAAGCATCCTCAGTTCCTCCGGGGGAGGCCCCAATGGCATCTTCGCTTCTCCAAGGAGATGGCTCCAGCAGAAGAAGTTCCAGCCTCCACCTAACAGTCGCAGCCACCCTTACATCGTGTGGAGGTCCGAGGTAGGGACCAGCGCCATGTGTTTCACAGTCCCAAAGCTAGATGTCCCAGGCAATTCCAGGTGGCTGTCTTTAAGTCTGTCCCATGTACAGAGTGAGGCACCAGCCTTAGCTGCTTAACTCTGGCTGTTTAGATGGTGCCAGAATGTGACCACCCCTTAGGACCCACCGTATGTATGAGCGTGTCTGGAGAAGTACTAGGGTTCACTTTGGAATGGTCCCAGGAATTGAGGGAAGACATGGTGTTCTGATTTCTTTTTGATGCTTCAATCAAAGGGTCATCTAATCTCTTCACCAAACCTGATTTTATGAAATATTACATGATATACATCTACCACTAGATTGTTTGAGAGTTCAGAAACTTTTCTGAAGGATGTTGACTGAGTGTGTGTGTATTTGGGTGGCAGGATAGAATAACTATTATAATTCTCTAGTTTTGATTTCTTTTCCCTAAAGGTGTAATTTCAGAAATCTATGGTACTGAATACTTTTGGTGCTTAAGAGTCTGAGATATCATGGAAATCCGCCCAAATTCCACTAAGGACAATTAGTCGTTACTAGAATAGACATGAATCAGGAATCAATAATAAATAGGGAACTCAGAGGGAGCTATCTGATTTCCTTCAAATGTCTGCTCTCTGGTTCTGAATGGGGAATAGAGCCATTGGGAAACTGTGGTTGATGGGGACTTGGAAAGCAGCATACTTTTAGAGAATAAATAGTAGTTGGTTAAAAAATGACCAACTCCTTCCCAGTTTAGTCCACAAGCTCTATAGGATTGTCTGGGATTTGTTTCCATAAAGGAAGGGAGATCTCATCAATTGTAATTAAATATCTTAAAGCACAGTTAGCATTACAGAAATGAAATGAAATACTATGTAATTGCTGGAGATTTAGGTTAAATAAAGGAAACACAACCAAGCCAAACAGTTTGAAAATAGCCTCTCAGCTCTATTAGCATAAGATAACTGCCAGACTTCAGTTTTAGTATATTATCCTACAAAATTAGCATTATTGATTATAAATAGTAACATCATATATTGTTTATGTTAGTGACTAGTTAAAGTAACTATTGCTGCTGCATGACATATAGATTATGAAAAAAGAACAAAACCATTGCTGACTGGATCATGGATATAGTCAGTGGAAAGAAAAGTTGAGGCTCATTATACCCAAAACAACCAGCTTGGTATTTGGGAAGAAGAGAGGCTAAATTCCTTTTCAGTTTCAGAAGCACACATTAGCAGATTAAACTATAGAAGGAACAAAAAGGAGGGAGGGGGAAGAGAGAGAAGGAGGAGAGGAGAGATATCAAAAGCAAGCCAATGTTTAAGATTAGATATTTGCTGACATTCTTATCTATTAACATCTCATAATCAGTGAACAAGAACTTGAGCTGCAGTGATACTAGATGACTTCTGTCCATTTCAGAGTGTGTAGGCAGTCTGCGTACAACTCATCTACCATAACTTTCACCCCATTGTAATGGTTAAAACTGAGTACGTTGCCATATAGCAAAAGAACAAACTTTTCTCATAAGAGGTTTAAATGTGTAAGAGGGTAGGGGTGGGAATCCCTTTATGCTTGAGGCATGTATGGGATGATTGGGTAGAATTCTGGTATGTAAGCCCAATGCTGGTTTTGCTCAGTAGAAGCCAAGCTATCCTAATGTAACCCCTAGATCTGGAATTTAATGGTCTGTGTTACCTTTCAAAGGTTGAATGTCCTGGAGCCCTTTCAAACTCCAGGAAAATTCATCCCATTGGGCACTGTCTACCTTTCTTGCTTGTAAGCAAGCCTTGTCCTTTATCCTAAGAGAGAAACTTTTACTAATGATGGCAAAAATCCATCAAGTGAGCACTCTGCATGGTTAGGCTTCAGAAGTGAGCTTTGATTCACTCATATATGGCTCTTACACTATTCCTGGTTGTTCTGCTTCAGGGTTTCTCAGCCTTAGCACTATTGCTGAGGTCCAATGGTTCTCTGCTATGGATGTTGCAGTGTTGTGTATCATCCCTGTCTTCTACCCACTCTGTGCCCTGGAGCACCTGTCTTAGTTTGGGGACACTATTGCTGTGATGAAACACCAGGACCAAAAAGCAAGTTGAGGAGAAGAGGGTTTATTTCAACCTATACTTCTACATTGTAGTCTATCACTGAGAAGTCAGGACAAGAACTCACACAGGACAGGAGCCTGGAGACAGGAGCTGATGCAGAAGCTATGGAGAGGTGCTGCTTATGACCTTGCTTCCCGTGGCGTGGTTAATGTGATATTCTTTTATAGAAAGAACCCTGTACCAGCAGCCCAAGGATGGTACTACTTACAAAGGGCTTGTTTCTTCCCCATCAATCACTAATTAAGAAAATGCCTTGCAGTTGGATCTTATGGAGGCGTTTTCTAAATCAATGTTCTCTCCTTTCAGACAACTCTGACTTGTGTCAACTTGACATAAAACTAGCCATCCCAGCACCTCTTTATTCCAATATGACAACAAAACCTGTTGATCATGCTAAATACTTTCTAGGGGCAGACCTACCCTAGATGAGAACCATTGCTTTTGTGATATTGAGCGTTGCACCAGAGGCTGGGTATCTAGCAAGGACCTATAGAACAGTTGTGAGCTAATTTAATGTATCCCCAGGGCCTCCCTCTGCTTCTTAATCCACAAAGACCCTCCCTGGAGCCATGTTTGCAGACTCCACATCCTCTTATGGTTTCTTCATATATATGTATCTATTCCCCTCAGTCCACATGAGTATCTGAGAATTTATTTTCAGGTTTAGTAAGTGATGGATCACATCCATTTGCATTTAGTAAGTGATGGATCACATCCATTTGCAAAAGACTTTGTGATTTTAAACCAAATTGGGCACACAACAATTTCCACTCTCAAGAGTCTCATAAAGGCCCACAATTTTATCACGTGTGGTCACTCAGTGCTCACTAATGGCTTCTTTTTTTTTTTTTTTGGTCTAAATCTGGGAGGTGTTAGACAAAATCAGGAATGACTCTGTTAACATTCTCTTACTATGTGTTTCAGGATTACTTTACCCAAGTCAGATTCATGGTCACACAGTATGGTGATACAATCAGCACATGTTTACCAACTTGTGTTCTTTAGCAGCCAAACTCTGTCCCTGCCTCTGATAGAAGAATACCACCTGTTCATTCAAACTTGGAATCCCCTTGATTCTTGTGAACCAGATTTGAAATTGTGCCCATATGCTACTGGGCATTTGCCAGCTTGGGTAATTTGGAATCCCAGTCATTTTTGTAGCTGTGGCTTGTATTCTTTTCTTCATTCCTGCTGAAAAAATTTATTTCTCTACATACTATGAGTACAGACAACTCCCAGTATGGGATCAGTACTTAATGAGGGCGTGGTATAAAAAGATTAGCATTATGAGGGACCAGAATTGATTCACTGTCTTTTGTGCAAGGTCTTGCAGGTTTTCGCTGTTTTGAGAACAATTGAATTTGACCATTAAGTATGACTTAAAGATAACTTATAAGGAGTTGTAAAGTCATTTCTTGTATGTACTTGTGTGTCTATGTGAGGGTAGGCCAGTCTGGATGGCCTGAGGGCTTTGAATTCTCCCCTCTCTACCTCCTATTTTAAGCATGAGATTACAGAGGCCAGACTTATGTGTGTTTTGGGAATTCAGTCTGAGCTTCTCACACTGGAATGGTAAGCCATAACATCAGGCCCCCTGGGGTGGGGGGGATTTTTTTTCCTGCAGAAGAAAAAAGTCAGACAGAATGCATTGTGATGGAACACCAGAGTTTCAGAAAGAAGAATGACAGGGAGTTAAACACAATAATATGTTTGAGATGGGGTGGTTAGGATACCTCCAACCTAATACATGTAGCAACCAAAAGGCTTTTGATATAGTAATGTGTTGAAAACAGAAATTAGGCACATTGTGGAGGAATATCTATAAACATAGAAATGACATGAGGGTCAAAGTATGTTCTCTGTCCTCTCCTAGGAGCCTGTTGGTGAAATGCTCAG
>NC_045030.1:162047668-162059259 GCF_008632895.1 Mastomys coucha
GAAGAAGAAGAAGAAGAAGAAGAAGAAGAAGAAGAAGAAGAAGAAAGAGGGAGAAAGAGGCAGAGAGATAGAAAGAGAGAGAGCACACACGAGCAGCAGCAAAATATCTTGATTATGTAGGGAAGAGCCTCTGGGGAAGGGCAGCCCAGCCCCTGGTCTGGAAAGTTCAGGGGTGGGGGTAGGGTATGCCAGGTAAGAACAGAGAGATACTGGGAGAACCTGTAGACCAGGTTTGCTTTGATATGTAAAATAAACATCTCAGTTCCTTGTCCTGGGGTCCAAAACTAAAACCCCGGGACTCTTAACCTTGCAGTGGATTTGTTGTTGAGAGACATTTGGAAAATCATGAAGATGTTTGGGATGTTATACCTAGTAGTGCTGCTCTATCACTTTTCTCATCACAAATTTAATGGCTTAAAGCAATATAAATATATTCTCTTTCTGGAGATCAGTTCCTGTGAATCTCACTACACTTAAGATGCCTGTGGAGCTGTGTTCTTTCTAAAGCCTGCTAAAATCTGCCACCTTTCCTTTCCCAACAGCACTATCCCCTTTATCTTCAAAGCTAGCCATGTTGTTATCTTTTTGATCCTTCTTCTCTAGCCATTTTTCCATCTGACTTTCTTCAAAACACTTATGCTTACATTGGGATCATCTGGGTAATCCAGGGTAATCTCACTATTTTAAGGACATCTGATCAGCAAACTTTAATTGCTTTTGAAACTCAAATTCCCCTCTTCTATGATGTACTAAGAGGTTCCAGGAATTTAGGCATGGGCATCTTTAGCAGGACATTATGATGTCTACTCCAGGATGGTTTCTGTTAGGGACAACTATTTGGGAAGCCAGGGAAGTGGCTAAACACCCTGCAGCGTACAGAGAAGTCCTATGAGTAAGAATCATCACCCAACTATAGCTCTGCTGAGGAGAATCAGAGAACTTGGGAGTTTTGAAGCCTGGGGGTATAACACAAATAAATAAGTATTTTAGAGACATGACTCTGATATCTAGGGAAGCATGCATAGAATTACAAGTACTCAGGGGTGGGGCACATGGGCTATCATGCCAAGTATCCTGTAAACAAATGAGAGTTGAAATATACCCATTACTGTAAAAGCTTCTGTATTTCTTACCCTCTTTTTAGCCAGTTGTTGAAGTGCCTGAAAACAGAACTTCCATTCATCTTTATATTCTTAAAACTAGCCTATGTTCCATAGTTTTAGATCACCCAAGGGTGCTCATCATTGCAAGCATGTGACATATATTTTCTGATTTCCCAAGAGAAATCATCTCAGGATGACCACTGAATAGCTCAGGTCCTAAAAACCTGGAGCAGAATGATAGATTCTCTTTCCTCTGAACACAGTCTGTTATCTCTGTCAGTTATTTTGGTTGCCATTAACACTCTCCTGCTTGCTTATAGTTACATGGCCAGGAGGTCTTTAGTAACCTCCCAGCTTTCTCTTCCTCTCCCCTCTCCTCCACTCTCCCTCTCCCCTTTGTCTCCCTGCACCTCACCTTCCTCCCCTCTCCTCTCCTTCCCTCCTCTTCCCTTTCCTCCCTTCCTCTCCACTCTCCTCTCCTCTCCTCTCCTATCCTTTTCTCTCGTCTTCTTCCCTCTCTTCTCCTCCCTTCTCTCCTTTCTTCTCTCTTCTCAAATCCTGAAATGTTTACTTCTGTCATTGTAGAAAGGATCTGAGCAAAGTGTGTGAGGTTATCTAAAGAGAGTCCTTATATCTTTCTCAGGCTTTTTATTCTTATTGTCACTGTTTCTTTTCTGTTTTCCACCCTCCCCCTCCCTTGCCACTGTGTCCTCCTGCTTGTTCATCTTGCCTTCAGTTGAATCTGTTCTTATCTTGGTTTCATATTCTAACGATGCCATTATAATCATGTTGGCCTCTTTTGAGGCACATTTGACAGGGTTCAGTGTGTATGGAATGGAGCTTTTGAGACAGTCTCCCACTATTTACCCTTGGGTCCTTGGAACTTACAGACATCTATCACTTCTGCTTCCCAGGTGCTGGAATTTAAAAAACAAAACAAAACAAAACAAAAAAGTGTGTCATTATTCCTGGTAATCCTAATTGCTCAGCTAGTCATTTCAGTGCCTTTTTACAATATAATCTTAGCTAGCTCTCTTCCTCTCCTTCAGCAACTCTGTTCTAGCAAAACCAAACTGGTCACTTAGTTAGGGCCTCATTAAATATTTATTTAGTGTCAGCTATGTAGTGAACCTTATATGTGGAACACACGAGCCTTGCTCTGTACAGTGCTTACAGCATGTGGAGGCAGTAGTGGCCAGTGAATAAATCTACACTCATTTAGTGTGCTGAGCCATTATGTCAGGAGGACTGTGGCAGATTAAATAATGATAACCCCAAAATGTCCTGATCCATATCTCAATCCCCAAATGTATAAATATTCCAGTTTACATGGCAAAAGAGATTATGTTAATGTGGTTCTATTGTGGGGTATATGGGTGGAGCCAACACAATCAAATTTCCTCATAAGAGAGGATCAGAAAGGTAAGTTCTAGGGGGAGGGAGAGGAGGAGTAGTGGGGGGAGAGAAAGAGAGGAAAGAGGAGGAGAGGAGGGAGAGATTTTGAAAATGCCACACTACTAGCTTTGAAAGTGGAGAAAGAAGCATGAGTCATGAAATATACCAGCTTCCAGAAGCTGGAAAATATAAAGAAACAATTTCTCCTCCAGAGCTTCCTGCCCTAAGCACACAATTCTACAGACACCTTGATCTTCCTAGCCCTGCTCCTTGAAGGTTTGAAAATGTATGCATTTGTGATAATTTGTCACAGAAATGTTATCTGTTTGGAATATATCAAGTGAAACTAGTGGATGAAAGGGTTTTTACAAAACACTCTTAGAGAGGGCTTAGTTTAAGAGGGAACATACGGCTGGGGAGATACAACTCAGTTAGTCTATAAAACTCTTGCCTCTTAAGCACCTGGACATGAGTTTGAATCCCCAGAACACACATAGAAATGCTAAATGGAGTGGTGTGTACCTCTAATCCAAACACTGGGAAGGTGGAGACAGATCTTGACTGGGTTCCCTGGCTAGTCACTCCAGCCTAATAGGTGAGCTGTAGGCTAGTGAGAATCCCTGTGTTAAAGGTCAGTGCTAGTCCTGATGCTGACACGGAGGTTGTTCTCTGACTTCCACACGGCTGGCTGTGCATCTGTGTACACAAGAATTAGCACACAGCAGCATAAAAAGAGGGAATATGATATGTTTGAGAGACTTAGAGAAATCTGCCTGGAGTAGAATGATGGATAGGTCTGCCTGGACTTTGAGCTCCGTGATGTTGATCTGATCATTTAACAATGTGCTGTTTGTATATGCTTGGCCCAGGGAGTGGTGCTATTAGGAGGTATGGCCATGTTAGAGTAGCAGTGTCCTTGTTGGAGAAAGTGTGTCACTGTGGGGGTGGGCTTTGATTATGTTCTTCCTAGTTGCCTGGAAGACAGTAATCTTTTCCTGTTTGCCTTTGGCAAAAGATGTAGAACTCTTGGCTTCTTCTCCAGCACCATGCCTACTTGAATGCTGCCATGCTTCCTGTCATGATGATAATGGACTGAACTTCTGAACCTGTAAGCCAGCCCCAACTAAATGTTCCTTATTAGAACTTCCTTGATCATAGTGCCTCTTTTCAGCAATGGAAACCCTAACTAAGACAAATTCATAGTTCTTTAAAGATGTTACGTCTACCTCATCCCCTTTGATTTTTGGTAACTTAGTTCTAGGTCTATCTGAGAAGTGTATATCTGTGCTGTATGGCTCAACAAGCTAATAGTTACTATGTTCGTATGAATAAACATAGACTCAGGTGTATTTCCTAATATAATCAGAATTTGTAAAACCAAAAACTTATTTTTCCATGGTGAACTCCTGATTCTTATGGTTCATAGCAAAATATGCTCAAGAACTGAGAAAGTCTGTGTTGACAGTGAATCTCCTAGATCCTGGAGGCATGCTTTTGGGAACATTACATCGTGTTCTAAAGTTTTACTGCATCTGTGCTAAACCATTACCTAAATCGAGTGGGGTTATGATTACAACTATGTCATAATATGGAAGAAACACCTGGAATGTAGTACATAAAAATTGAAATTAGTTATTATGTTATCTGGTAAAGAATGATATTTTCATTAGCCATTAGGGTGATGCAAATCAAGACTATTATAAGATAGCACTAGAATAGCTAGAATTGAAATGAACAATAACAGGAAGTGTTGACAAGATGTGAAAAAAATTAGTATTCTCCTATGCCCCTAGCAGAAAGGTAGAATGATGAAGTAGTTTTTAAAGTCATTTGACAGTTGTTTAACATGTCAGAGAGTGTTACCCTATGACTCAGCAATTCTGCTCCTGGTTATGTACCCAAGAGAAATGAAAACATGTCCCATCCAAACTGTATGCTTGAGTGTCAGAGCAGTATTATTCTTATGAGTAGAATGATGGAACCAACCCAACCATTTATCAGCTGGTTGAGGAATGGAAAATAAAGCATGGCCTAGTCACACAGAGGGAGACTATTCCATAACAAAGTACATGGAGTACCGATGCATGCTACACAGGAATGAGTCTTGAAAACATCATGGGAAATAGAAGGAATCTACTGCAAAAGACCACTGGTTGTATGATTGTATATAGATAGAATATCCAAAATAGGCAAATATAGGTAGAAAGTAGATAGTAGAGGTTATAAGTTGCTGGTGGGGGGTGGGAAGGGGAGGCAGGCAGTGAGGATAGATTTCTAATGGGTATCTTCTTAGGATAATGAAAGTTTTCTCAAACTAGATATAGGTGATGGCTGTACAACCTTGTTGATGAAATAAAAATTATCCAATGTACATTTCATAAAGTCTAATGGTATAATCTGTGAATTGAACTTCCGCCAAAGATAAAGGAAGGTGCTCATTATTTCCAGAAAACACACTAAACTTTGCTGTTATGTCACGTTTGCAATAAGAATAAACACAAACATAGGAGAAGAGTTTTTTCATGCTTTCTTTGAAGATGCCATAAGGGAAGTAGTAACAGCTTTGGAATATTCAGTAGAGGAGTCAGCAGCTACCTCTGGGATTTTCTGAGATTGGTTACCATGGAAATTCTACACACTTCTTATTAACTTTGGAACCAAGCACAGAGAAGCTATTAAAATGATTGCTTTTCAGAAATGGCAGATATTTTTTTAAAAAGCACCACAACGACATACAACTGTGAAAGATATCCTGGCCATATCTCATCAGAGCTATTAAACAGCCAAAGACCTCCAGGAAGTATTAGAACTTAAAGGAATTTGAGAAGCAGCTACTTCTTAAGTAATCATGTTGATGGACCCAAGAGCAGAACACTGAGCCCAGGAAGTCTTTGGAGAGGTGGAGTGAACTGAGTTATGTTGCCTTATGGAACAACAAAATAATGTGTTTTTTTTTTTCCGTAGCTCTGGATCACTCATGGAAACAAGAGCTTGAAGTGTGAATTGCATCAATTCTCAGGTTGCAACTCTGATAACTTCATCTTTCAGTTGTACCAGCAAGTACTCTGAGATCAAGATATAGAAGAGAAGGGAAAGGAGGAGCCTTAGGTTACAATAGCTATGACAACTTAAGCTTTATTACAGTAAGGCATCTGCTTTAGCCAACCTTTTGAGCCAGGGGAAACTTGGACTTGGTTACCTGGTATTTTGGGTTTTGAACACAGTCCAGTTCTTTTCCAGTTAAAACTTTACATTGGTTCCTTGCTTACTGCAGTTGAATGGAAGTTGATGGGTAATGATAATAATGGTAAGTGAAAGGGAAATTAGTATTTGTAGTGTTTGGAGAATGAGCACCAGTAACTCTTGGGGACTGTGATGGTATCAGCATGGATGTTCCAGATGCTGATGCTGAGGCTCAGATTAAGGGGTAACTGGATTTAGTAGGGAGAAGGGATGAAGTGGATAGACCCAAAAGGCCTGGATTCAAATCTAGTGACCAGGACACAAAAAGGAAAACAACCCAAAATAAAATAAAATTGAAGACGTACCTACTCACACAGTTAGGAAAAAAAGCAATAACAATAACAATAACAATAACAACCTCTTTCCCTTCCCCAAAATAAATAACAAACTGTAGGACAAGCTCTAAGGAGTTGATTTAGAAAAAGAAAAATATTTATATGTCTACTTTATGCACTGAGAATTTACTCTTGCCATCATGACTGTAGAAGAGAGGGTAATCAACAAATGAATGAGTAGGTACAGCTGCATAGGGTAATGGCAGAAGTTGATTGGAAATTTATTTTATAAGTTGGTAAGTAAGGTACAGTTTTCATGGTCAGCACTGGAGCAACAACAAGCTGTCACCCCAGGCATTTTGGCTTAGTGAGTTGGAACACAGGAATTTGACACACTTGCACTGTGGATTTGGTGTAACCCAACACATGCCAATAGGCCAAGGGGCAGCCTTCATTCCAACACACAGAAACCTTATCTCATTGGACATTTGTTTGCATGTACTATACTTCAATGGTTGAAAAGTGGAGAATCATCAGAGAAGCTCTAGTTGGAAATGGCAGTGAGCTTTTCTCTTCAAGCCTACTATGTTTTCATGTCCTATGCTACTATGATCACATGAGTTGAAGCTGACTTTTTGGTAGCTCATCTTGCCAACATCTCTCTAGAAAAAAAGGCAAGCAGATTCACTCAGTTGAGACAGTGTCCCTATATTCAGATGCTGTGCTTAAAGTCCTCCTACTGGTTTGCCTCATTCAGCCCTTATGAGGACTAGTCTTATTGTAACTTATATCCTGTTCAGTAGATATCTCTGGGAGGTCTGATCTTTTCTGAAGGGAAACAGAGGAAGAGGTGTGGATCTGAGGGAAAGGGGAGGTGAGAGGAAGCTGGAAGGAGTAAGGGGGGAAGCTGCATTCAGGTTGTATTTTACAACAACAATAATAATAACAATGACAAAAGATTGGTTGTATCTAGGCCGACTGGGTGTTCATACAAAGTGTTAGAAGGCCCTGGGTACCAAGTTTTTAATATACTCTAGCAGAAAGCCTTGATTTTGAGACTATGGGTCAGATGTGTGAACACTAACAGGTTCTCAATGTCTGATTACCAGGTGTTTTTCTCTAAAAAAAAAAATGTCTTGGAAGAAATTAGATGATATATGCAAAGACATTTATTTATAAAAAAATTCTGACAGTGATTCCTATTAGCATTTCTAGACAGAGTTTAGTATTCTCTACTTGAAGGGAAAGTTGGAAAGATCTTCTGTCCTGTCCAGATATCTATATGATACTTAAATTCCATGTATGACACTTTAACTTTATGCCTCCTAATCTACAGCCAAGATGAAGAACTTTGTGTTTGTCCTGGCATTTTAGATGGTAATGCATACAGATCCATTTCCTGGTATTGTGTTAAGAGGACAATTATATTAGTTATTTGTGGCTATGATAGAACACTCTGACCAAAAGTAATTTATAGAAGGAAGAATGAGTTTACATAGGCTTACAATTCCAGAAGGATAAAAGTTAATCATGGCAGGAGGCATGACAAGCAGGTAGGCAGTGCAGAATCGATCATATCTTCATCCACAAATAAACCAGAGAGAATGAACTGGAAGTGAGGTAAGGCTTTAAGCTCTCAAACCCTACTTCCAAAAGTGTACATCATCCATCCAGGCTGCACTTTGCTATAATCTCCCAAAACAGTACCATCCAGTGGGGGACCAAGTTTTCAGAGGCCTAAGCCTATAGGGTTTATTTCTTTTTCAAGCTACCACAACAGTGTTCCTGTGACATTCATTATGCTACGAACAAATTCTATCTCTCCTGTTATACAACTAACCACTAATCTATATATTAGGAAGTACAGATTGGTGAGCATCAATACAAAGGCTTTGGCATGGTTTCCTTTTGTGAATTTATTAAAACTAGGATTGAAGAAAACTTGAAACTGAAAAATATTGATCCAAGGACATTTTGCAAAGTATTTATAGAAATACAAGATCAAAACTGAGTATCTCGAAGTTCTTGGAGTCAACACCATGAGTCATACTTCTTTCAATTATTTGTATAAAACTCAATGAAAAATACAGTATTCACAGTCTATGAGAACACTGCACTTGGTCTTAGCAAACCTATAAAGATGTGTGCAGAGTCTGGTTTTAACACTAATATACTTGCTCAATAAACATGTGCTTATTTGTCAAAATACTGAAAGAATGGGCACAAAAGGTGGCATAGAGATGGTCCTTAGACTTGAAGGTCAACGTTGGTTCTAGAAGTTCTGAGGCTTGCACTCAGCAAATATATTTACTATTCTGCTGCAATAATTGTTCTTTGATTGGTTTATTGATTTATTATTTGAAGTGCTTACAATTGAACCAAGGGCCTCATACATACTAGGAAAGAAGTCTGCATATACCAGCCCTAACCTTTTAATTTATGATTAAATTGGAAATACATTGTTTCTTCCATTCCCTACGTATAACTTCCCATATCCTAGGCTGCCCTGGAACTTGCTACATTGCCAAGGATGACCTTGAACATCTGACCTTAAATTCCTGATTTCTTGTGTGTCTACTTCTCTAGTTCTGGAATTACAGGCATGAGCTACTAGCTACCATACCTGACATGTGTAAGGCTGGGGATGGAACCTAGAGCTTCAGAACTGCTAGGCAAGCATTCTACCAACTGAGATCCATCCATAGACCTATATTACACATTCTCATGTGCTGAAAGTGTTAGAGAAATGATCAAGTATTTAGGTTCATGATCAGAGTTTTCTAAGCTGAAATCACTCATTCAGAGTTATGAGTTTTAAAAAGACAGAATAGTTTGTTTCTCTTTTAAATATTAATGTGAATTTGGTTCTCTCTGGTGGCAGCTGGACGCAGGGGAGTTAATGAGTCATGATGGTTTTAGTTTTCTCTCATGTAAAAGTGCCCTTTTTATAGAAAAATATTTAAAATTCTGCTCTGTATCTAATTCTCCTCATTAACTTCCTAAGTTATGGAAAGATATGGTAGATTATAGCTCATTTGAATGTTCACTGACTGAACTACAACCATTCTATAAAGAGAATTTATAGACAAATTCACTGAACAAGAAAGTTGGATAATTAAAAAGAAAATTAACTCAGTACACAAAGATTCCTTTCAGTTAATTAGTTGAATATGTCCATGAGATATTTTTACAGCACAAAAGATTAATATTTTCACTGTACTCAAAAAGACTGTGCAAAATTTGCTGTTTTGCTACTACTATGACAATTACCAGTATCATTTTGCCACTTTAAAGTATATGTGCAATTTAAAAAAATGTTTTGTTTAATATACTAACAATTTTAACCTTCACAGTGACATCATAGTTTAGAAATAAAAATGAAAGTCTGGTTTTATTGAAAGCAATTGGGATAACCTATTCTATGAAGATAGATATTTTTTAAAAAATAGTGCAAAAATATAGAAGAAGACAAAGTTCTATGTCTTCATTTGAATTTCCTCAAAGACAGGATGTGGGTGGATGCAGTGGAGTTGGAAGGTGTCATCAGGAAGCAGGAAGGAAGAAGACAGACTGAAACAGAAAGGAAGGAAATGCCATCATGAAGCTATGTCATAACAGGTGTAGCTGTGGCCAGGGGGATGGCTAAAGTTCCACCAGAACAGTGCACTGGGAAGTGTAGACTGCCCCTCAGGACAATCCACCTGTGTTTCAGTTAGCTAGTTCATAAACCAGCAGTTCTCAACCTGTGGGTTGTGACCCCTGGAGGGATTGAATGAACCTTTCACAGGGGTCATATATCAGATATCCTGACATTAAGATACATAACAGTACCAAAATTAGACTTATGAAGTAGCAATAAAAACAATTCTATGGTTGGCAGTCACTACAGTATAAGGAACTGTATGAACGGGTTGCAATATTAGCAAGGTTGAGAACCACTGTCATAAACTATTGTGTTACACATCAGCCCAGACCTGAGTGGTGTGAATGTATGTGTGTCAGACATTAGATTCTGGCTTAGCTGGGGAGTTCTGTTTTCAATGGTTTGAGCTAGGCTCATCTACTTGTCTGCTTTCTTCTTGGATCTGGGAGGTGTGGAAAGTTTACTGTGGCTTGGTTTACTGTCTGGTATCTGAATGTTTCTCCATATGCCTTGGGTTTTCCTACTGTATGACTAATCCCAGATATTTGGTCAAAGAGTGACAGGATTAGGCAACTCAAAGGCAAGAGAAATAGATTCTACCTTTTGATAGGGGAAATGAGAAATACGTTTTTTTTGTTATCTGCTGGAGAATATCTGCAGTGGTTTCTACCTGCTGTGGGTTGAGATTGACTAGCCTGCCCTTTGGCACATGTGACAGAATGTGTGTTAGAGATGTGTTACATCCCCTCTTCACTTCAGTCATCCATCGAACTCCTGACAGCCTCTGTTTGAGGGCTAACACCTGAGAGCTAAGACAGATGCTCTCTGCTGACTGTTTATCTTTGAAGAAGCCGCCTGACCACACCTACCACCTGAATACAACCATCGCCTGAGCACGCCCACTGCCTGAGTATGCCAGCCCCCTGAAGATCTTCTGAACCTGGAGACTTTGGCACCTGAACTTTCTTTATAGTTATCCAGAGACTTGTTTTCAGTTTCCCCTGTGATTATAAAAACCCTTGTTTGTTCTCAGTAAAGTGGAGCCTTGATTGGGACGCAACTTGGCTTCGCGTTTTCTCTTGCATTTCAAACCCTCTCTTTCAGGTCCTTTATTCCCTCCTAACTGAGGAGAACCCCTTTCATGAAACTGTGGGCAGTTTCACAGATGGATCACCAGCAGCACAAAATCTACCTGAGCTGGTGCAAAGCTGCCTTGCACAGCTATAGCATACCCCCGAAATACGTTAGCATAGGTTCACAAATAACATTTAGAAGCAGTTACTCAAAATCCTCACTATCCAAAAGCATAGCAAATAGACACAATAACTAGAGCCCTTAGAGATATCTAGCTTGGGATCAAATTCCAATGTCACTATGTATGAATGCTAAGTTTCAATTCCCTTAACCTATTAACTGTTCAAGGGGGACATAACAGTGCTGACTTTATAGATAGTCATTAAATCAGTTGGATGGTGTAGTTGGGAAGCATGAAGTATGAGAAATTGTGCCGAAGTGTCTGTTTTAATTACTTAATATAACTTATTCTGAATTGTTTTCGTAGGAAGATGCAAGTAGATTTTATCATATTTCTGGGGTGAAAAAGCCACAGTGCTATGGTAAATGTAAATAACTACTGCAAGATACAATTTTGGTTTTGTAAATTGTTGGAAAAGATGTAGTAGTTGAGGAACTACAATGCAGTGCAGTTTTTCCTCTATATTTAAAATTTAAAGCTTGAGTTCTGCATTCCTAGTTGTATTAAAATGAATGCTATCTGATTTTTGTCAGATGTATGTGTCCGTGAATAAATTGAAAAATAAGACATTCTTTAGTTATAGAATTAGAACAAAGAAATAATTAAGACTCTGCATCTTGGGGCTATTCTGTCAGAGGACCTAATTTCATTTCCCAGCACCATACTGAGTGACTTGC
>NC_045030.1:162059269-162060628 GCF_008632895.1 Mastomys coucha
GAGGATTATATACCCTCTCTCTGGAGCAGTTGCTCATTGCATGTGAGATTTTATTGATTTATCTTATCTTTTTGAGAGTTTAAGCATATCCTTCAGTTGGCAGTACCCATAGCTCAGGCAGAGCTCATTTACCATAAAAGTATCATTGTGCAAAGCTACTTATCCTTAGAACTTTTCCATCTCCTCCCAAAAGCTGCTTCCAGAAGGCTGCAGATAAACCAAACAAAGAGACAAAACAGTCATATTTCCTTCAAATTGGCATACCAAAGCTACATGGCAGGAAAAGAATAAATCATGTTTGTACTATCATATCATTAGTTGGTAATGATAACCCATCATTCTGACTGATTAATTCACTCACTCATTCATTAAAGAATTCAACATACTAGTCCCAACTCTAAGCTTTTCCAAATAGTCATGATAATGACTAATATGTATTGATTGCTTGCTTTGCCCCAGACACCCTACTATATGTTTTTAAATCATTAAATCTCCATGATTATCCAAGTGAGCCAACATCAAGAAATGGAAAAGCTAAGATTTTAATTCAGATCTGGGAATTTTTGTCCAGAAAAGTAATTATACATGGTGTTTTGTTCTGCCATCCTCAGTCTAAAAACATTTGGCTACCAAACTAGTAGCTAATAATTATTGACCACTTACAGGAGCCAAGGCTTTCTTAGAATTGCTTTATTTGCAAGAATTTGTTTAGTTTTCATAACAGTGTCCTATGTTCTCATTAGTTCTATTTTCTACAGGAGGGAAATGTGAGACTTAAATAATATGGTCAAGATTACACAGCTGATAAGATTTGGGTCTGAGATGTCAACCATTATAGTCTTGGTTTAGATCTCTTGCTTGGAATCACCATTCTACACAGACTGTCTTCAGTACCTTTTCTAAGACAGGGATTTGCAGAAGGGAGTCGTAAGAATTGGGTACAGGGAATGATTCATTTTGCCTTGGGAAGCAAGGAGAAACTGTGGACAGTGACTAAACGATGAATATGTGTATCTGGTAAGCAAGGGAGATATAGAGGAGCAAAACGAGCAAAGGTATGTAAGCATGGTTAGCAGGGCACATTGTCTTACACAACTGGAAGGTTGAGCCATACATTTTGGAATTGGTTTGGTAATGTGTTACCTAAGCAACTATCAAAATCTTAACATCTTTTAAGCTCTTAATTTTGAAATAATTTTCAGTGGATGAGAGACCAGTAAAGAAAGTACAAAGGATTCTTTTGCATTCTTTACTTCACATGCCCAGATGTTACATAATCATATGTTCCTAGAAATTGAGGTTCCTAGATTTCTGAGGTTGTTCTGGCATATTTTAAGTTCTCTCTCTCTCTCTCTCTCT
>NC_045030.1:162060836-162070088 GCF_008632895.1 Mastomys coucha
TGTCTGTGATATGTTACTCAAATACAGATTTTACTTGGATTTTGCCAGTCATCCCATTATCCTTCCTTTTCTGCTTCAGGATATTCTGTTCGTTTTCTGATCCTGGGTCTCAACTTGCATCTGATGGCTCTTAGTCTTTTATGATTTTGACATCCTTGAAAAGCATTTGGCTGGTTGTTTGGAAGAATGTCCTTCTATTCTGTTTTATTTCTCCGATTTCCTGTTCCATGATTAGAATAGGATGATGGGAAAAATACACAAAGATATAATTTGAATACCAATGTCACTGTTTTTTGAGTATAGTGAAAATTGATGCTTCTGTTAATGGTGACATTTCTAGCACAATGAGAGTCATCATCTTACCCTGTACGCCAGGTATCATGGCCATTTGCTTGTTGGGAAGGTGTTGTATTGAAGGCATAGAAGTGTAGCTAAAGGAACAAAAACAGTTTATAGCTATTCAACTTGTAACCAGTTGACTTCAGCAACTGTTTGACAATATTCTCTTTTTATTTTCAATCTGGATTTGCATGCCCTGCTCCCTGTTTCAATGAAAAGAATTTTTTTCTTTTTAATCCATCACTTTGTCTTTCCTTGTTACTCTTACCTCACAACAACATGTCTTAGGGTGCTCCATGTGTTGCTTTATTAAGCTGGTAGAATTCTAAGATCAGAATGCTTTTTGTCATTTCCCTATTGGAAAGAAGAAAGAACTGAATGTTGAATAAATATTCATTTATATCAGCAGCATTCCTCTGTGTTCGTTGGATGCTTATGTCTCTCTTGTTAACAGTACTAGAATAAACACATAATTCTACCAAAATATTAGCAGTGTGTGCTGCTTTCTTTCATTTGCTGGAATTGTTTCATTATAAGTACCACTTGGGGGAAACATACCATTGGCTAGCATTATCAGCAGTTTAGTTAATATCTCCACTGATCAAACTATGGAGTTTAGGATGTGCTTTGCAAACAGAAAGAAAAATAGGTCTGGCTTTTGTTGTATTCCAAGAATATACTGATGCTGCCACTGATAAGCTCAATTTTAACTTAAATATTTTTCTTGATTGATCAACATTCGTGTCATTATTTTGTATAATGTTCATGAACTAAATACCTTGTAGAAGACACATCTAACATAAGGTCTCTTTTAGGATGGAGTGATATCAAAACAGATGTTTATAATATACTTTCAGAACAGGGATTTGTGGATCGAATCAGATACTCATGTTTGTCAAAATTCTTTTAGTTAAATGGAACAAATGGATTTTCTCAACAATTTTGTTCATCTGGCTTCTATCTTTATATCGTTTTACTTCTGTTCAACTATCATTTCTGTCCTTAAGAGGTACAAGTTTTTACGTCTCATCCCAGTTGCATCCCATCTTTATATGTGTCTACACAATACTTACAGATTCCACCATCACTTGAAACTAACTGTTAAAAACCACCAGTGAATCTTTCTGCCAATAAAGGAAAACTAAGTCATTGAATAAACTTTTCTGTGATCATCATTTTCACAGTCTCAGAATTCTAAAAAGATATTTGATAATTGATCCTCAATTTGGCCCTCCTAACTATGAGTACCCTTTCTACGATAGGTTCTTTTTCAACCTTTTCTCACTAGTCCTCTGCACTTACCTTTAACTTTCAGCCTGGGATTCCTAAATAGTTTCCTGGCTGGTGCTTTGTTGTCATCCATGCTTCCTCTTCCCAAAACACAAATCTCATCATTTGATTTCCTGTTGTGAAGTCCCATTTCTCTTGGCTGTCAGTCAGGCCTCTCCTCTCCATCCTGCCCATCCGTTCTCAGTGGGTCTTCTTGATTGCACACCTTGCCTGGTCCTTGACACTATTGCCAGACTTCTTCCTTGCACTTCTCAGAGATCACCTTTGATTTTTTACAGTTATGTCCCAAGCTGTGAAAACAAATGGAAGTTTGAGGAAGACCAAGTTCTTCATAATCACCAGCTTACAGGTGGTTTGTTTTCTGAGAAGCTAGGTTTTGAGCTTTTCCGTGATGCCATTAGCTGTTCAATATTGTCTCAACTCTTGGTTTTTGTTACTTGGAGGCAATTTCTAGGAATCTAGACAACAACATCAAAGTATATACTGATCAGTTACCTTTGGCCTCTATAAAGCTGTCAGACATAACCACAAAGCTTGACTGCATGCAGCTTCTGTTTAGATAAATTGATCTGTAGGCTGGAGGAGTATTTCAGTTGGTATCAGCAGAATATCTATTCTCTTTTATGCTTGTTTGTGGTGCACATGTTCTCACCTGGCATCTTGGTTTTATGTAGTCCTTCATTCTCCAACAAGTAAGCTCAGGCTTCTACTAATGGTGGATGGAAAATTGAAACAGGGGAATAAGATGCACTAATCCTTTTTAGACACTGGCTGAGATATGCACAACCATCACTATTGTCATCTGTTGGTCAAACCATGAGGCCAGTCCAAATTCTAAGAGGGTCAGGAATAATCTTTACTTACTAATAGAAATTTCCACCAAATTGCTAGGGACCAATCCCATAAGTCATTTTCTTCATATGTAAGTGACTTGAAGGTTCAAAGTGTGTGTATATCAAAGGAAAAACAGAAAGATGAAATTATAGTGTCTTTAGGATAACTTCAACTCTTTTGCATTTTTTATTATTTTACTTCTTTCACATAAACATGTATTGGCTGTGTAATTTAATCAATGGTTGCAAAAAATTAATAAAGTATGTTACATGCTTAGAAAAGACATTGGCTGTCTTCAAGTGTATGGAAGGCACTGACATTTCTTCCCAAATAGCAAGAGTTGTACATTTTAATACATTAGGAGGTTAACTTGTCTGGACTTTGAGGCTATAAATTATAAAATGTACTATTTGGGGATGGAGTTTATATAACTTTTTACCAAATATTTGAACCTTTTAGCATAATTTTCAGGTGTCAGCTTTTCCCTTATACCATGTAGGCTTTGGGGGAACTGGAATTAGGTGATCAGATGATGTCAAGTTTTAATTCACATGCTGTGAAGCTTACAATTCACTCAGTACATTTTAGAAATTAAAATTATTTTATGTTTGTGTGTGTGTGTGTGTGAGTGTGCTCACAATGCACACATGCCACAATATGCATGTGAAGATTAGAGTGCAATTTGCAGGAGTCAGTTCTTCCATTTTACCACATGGGTTTGTGAGGGACTTGAAGTTTAGTGCCTTTATCAATGTGGCTATTTTGCAGGCCCCACATTTTTATCATTCAAAACAACCAAACAAAAACCAAAGAAACAAAAACAAGGGAGCAAATAAGCAAAACATCCAACCACATACTTAGTTTGCATTAAAGGTTTACACATGCCTACCATTTCATAAAAATTGAATCATATAATATGTGACCTTCTGTATCTGTCTTTTTAAAATTTGGCATAACTTTTTTGTTATAACAAAAATGGATTTAGCACACAATATTCTTTTTTAAAGATTTATTTATTTATTTATTTATTTATTTATTTATTTTATGTATGTGCTCTTAACCATATCTCCATCCATCTCTCCATAATATTATTATGGAATGAACACATATTTTTTTAAATACTACAATAAAGATGCTGCCTGTAATGATTCTATAACTCAGAATATCCCATTTTCATTTATTTTTGACTGTATAGACTGACCTTAGTATTGAGATAAAATATAGAGTAAAAATATGGAAAATGACTAATCCAATTTAGGATAAAATGAAAATTGTGACATACTTGAGGACACTCACTTAAGCAAACATTGTTAGTTAATTCAAATGGCCACTTGCATACCCAGTTGATGTTCTGCTAATTATGAAGTTGTGAGAGGGCCAATTTGAACATTGACAAAAATCATCAAAATTTGCTATTATTCTTTTTAATTTTTTAAAAAAATTTATTTTATTTTTTGAGATAATATAATTACTTTATATCCCCTTTCCTTACCCTCTCTCTAAACCTTCCCATATACCACCCATTGCTTTATTTCAAATTCAAATTCATTGTCTCTTTTTAAAAAATCAAACACATATACACACAAACACAAACACACACATTCCTTTTCTCAAATATATAAGTACAACTTGCTCAGTCTATATGTTACTTGCATATATGATTTCAGGGCTGGTCATTTCTTGTTAGATAACCAATTACTATGCTCTTCTCTGTGGAAGTCTATTTTTCTCACCCTCAGTGTGCTTTAGCTGCATGTAGTTCTTTGTAAAGTGTTGTGGTCTCATGGGCCTCCTCGCTCCCCAGTCTATTGCTGTTTAGGCAGTCACTTGGTGATACATTACTTAGGGACACAGTCTGACAGCAAACTCCCTATCTCCCTATTCTTCTGTCTCTTATAATTCTGTCTCCTCTTCTGAATGGGAGTTATATTGTAGAAGTATGTGTTAAGACTAGACTGTACAAGTCTGCATTTTGATTGGTTGCAGTTTTTTGTAGCAGTCTCTCTCTGTTGCAAAAACAAGTTTCCTTGATAAGGGGTGAGGGCTACATTTATCTGTGGGTATGAGGACAACTATTTAGAATGTAGTCAGGGATTATCTTCTCTCTAAACCCTCCCTAGAGATAGTTTTTGTGGAAGCTTTCAGGTCAGTTCCAGTTTAGGGGCCTGTGGAACTTGTATCTGAAGTGCACAGTGTCTTCACCAATAGGGACTTACCATCCACTACTGGGTGGAAGGGGGCCACAAGGGCAAACAGCAGTCGCCTGTAATGTTTGGGGGAGTGTCTTGAGCAACCCTAACCACAGACTTAAAGGGAATTTCTCATGTGTGGTGTTGGCACTTCTTTTAGATCATCTTTAGCTATTGGAGAAAGCATTGTCAGTCCATATAGAAAAGTTTCATTTAAACTCTGTTTATTTACACACAGAGTTAAATGTATTATAAAGTAATTTTAGGTAGATAGTTAAGAGAATGAGTTCTAATGACTTTTCTGGCATCCTGTTATTTTCTACTCCATCCTCCTTCTGTCTTTATCTTCCTCCCCATCCCAAGAGCCCCACCCCATTTTCCCATTTCCTATCAAATCATCTGTACTATGACTCACCCAGGCAATGTTCTCTTTTTAACTTTTCCTGATTTCTGCAGTTAGTCCTGGTTATGTACTCACATCTGAAGATTGGTCACTAGGGGCCTCAAATAAGAGAGAACATGTGATGTTTGTCTTTTTGGGCCTGGGTTACTTTCCTCAATATGATATTTTCTAGTTCCATCCATTGTTGATAATTTCATTTTTCCTTATAGCTGGATAGCATACCATAGTATATGTATACCACATTTTCATTATCCCTTCATTAGGTGAATGATATTTAGGTTGTTTCAATTTCCTAGCTATTGTAAATATACCAGCAATGCATGTGGCTGAGCAAACATCTGTAGAGTGTTATGTCGAGTCCTTTGGGAATATGCCAAAGAATGGTATGGATGGGTATTATGGTAGATTTATTTTTAGCTTTTTGAGAATTCTCCATATCCATTTCCACAGTGGCTGGACCAGCTTGCAATTCCACCAAAAATGAATGAGGGTTCCCTTGTTCCCACATACCCTGCAGCATTTGTTTTTGGTTGCTTTATTGATCATTGCAATTTCGACTGATGTAGGATGAAATCTTATATATTTTTTTGATTTGCACTTCTGTAATGACTACAAATGGTGAAATTTTGAGAAATTTCTTAGCCATTTTAAAAACTATTTTAAGAACTCTTTGTTTGGGTCCAAGGCCCATTTGTTTTAAATGGGCCCTTTGTTTTGTTGCTTGTTTGTTTGTTTACTTTTTTAGTTCTTTACATATTCTGGTTATTAATCTTCTATTAGGTAATACAGCAGGAAAATATTATTTCCCATTCTGTGGACTTCTTTATCTGGTTGATTATTTCTTTAGCTGTGAGGAAGCTTTGTAGTTTTATGAAGTCTCACTTGCCTGTTTTAAGCGTTAATTCTTAGGCAAATGGAGTCCTATTCAATAAGTCCTTTTCTGTGCCTATATTATGTATACCTATGTTTTCTTCCAGTGGTTTCAGTGTTTTAACTTTCATGCTTAGGTCTTTGATTGATTTGAGGTTAATTTTGTACATAGAGATACAGTTCTAATATCATTATTCTATATGTGTACAGTCAGTTTCCCAGATGCTTTCTTTTTTCCAGCTTAAATTTTTATTTGTCAAATGTTAAATGACTGAAAATACATGAATTCCTGTTTTGGTATTGTTCCATTGGTCTGCATGTCTGTTTACGTGTCTATAGCATACAGTTTTAATCCAATGGCTCTGAAGTCTGGAATGATAATCTCACTAGCTCTGTTCTTTTGGCTCAGGATTATTTTGGCTATCTAGGGTCCTTTGTATTTTCATATGAATTTTAGGAAATTTTTTTCCATTTCTGTGAAGAATGAGCTGGGGTGGAGTTTGAATGTGATTGTGTTGAATCTGTAAATAGCTTTTGCTAAACAAACAAACAAAAAACCTTTCCTTTATACATGAAGTTGAAAAATTCCCTTTTAAATAGAAACACTTTACAGTTCCTGTTTGTCATATGTGAGCTGCCACCATCATTGTCCTATATATTGGTATCACTGGTAGGTAGAATCAGAGCTATTTTTACACAATTATTTTGATAACCAGTAGTCAGTTTTATAACCATGACAGTCCCTCTGTGACTAGTAAGTTGGTACTATATGCAGGGTGAAAATGATGTCCTGGTTGGAATGGAGTAGAGCAGTGCATGAGTTCATAGTACCATTGAGAACAGAACACAACTTAAAATTTATGTAAGGCGCATTTCTGTAACTCAAAAACTATTTATTTATGTATATGAGTACCTTGTCTGTATGTGTGTTTGTGTACCACATGTATGCCTGGTGGTACCCAGAGGCCAGAAGAGGGTATCAGGTTCCCTGAAACTAGTGTTATAGACAGTTGTGAGCTGTCATTTGGGTAATGGGGATTGAACCCAAATTCTCTAGAAGAGCAACCAGTGCTCTTAACCATCTTAGCCATCTGTCTAACCTGGAATTTTCCATTTAATAATTTTGGACTGCAGTTGGTTTAGTTCAAAGGGAAGTACTGTGTATGACTAAGTGTAGATTTTCTTAGTATGCTGAATCATAGACATATGTATTACTTAGGATTCTTTGGTTACTCTGATCATTAATTTTGCTTTTAATAATTTTTTGGTCTTAAATATATTTCAAATACAAGGTGCAGGGCATACTATTAGCAAACACCTCGAAAAGTTCCCTAAAGGGTGTTCTGTAGATGCTGTCAAGTGATGGCTCCAAACTTGGAATACCCACTCAGCATTTAGTTAGAATTGTGTGAGCTCTGCTCCTTGGTTCAAAGATGTCTACAGAGACAAAGTAGCTCTGTCTTATATTCATATTGAACATATGATACAGGGCTTATACTTGGTATGAGACTGCATATACAGGTGAGTTAGAAACGATAGCATGGTGCATGCCTTCAATTCCAACATTTGGAGGCAGAGGCAGGCAGATATCTATACATTAGAGCCAACCTGGTTTATATAGTGAGTTCCAGGACAAGCAAAGCTACAAAGTGACCTTCTCTAAGAAGAAAGAAAGAAAAAAAGAACAAAAAAAAGAAAGAGAGAGAGAAGAAAGAAAGAAAGAAAGAAAGAAAGAAAGAAGAAAAAAAGAAAGAATGAAAAGATGGCATGAGTTGATGACATGAAAATAAGTCAAAAGAAAGGGTGAAGTCATAGACTTGTTCAGGCAAACTGTAGAAAATCTGGGTGTTTGTTGCTTCTCAGAATGCCTTGTTTCTATAGGGAGAGAACATATGTTGTCAAAAGATGAGGTAGCAAGAGATATTACCAACCCTTCTTCAGAATGACAGAATTGATAACTATCTCCAGTTGAGCAGATGCAATCTGGTTGTGCTTAGATGGCCTTAAACAAATTTTATGCTTTCTTCCCCTGGAACTATTCAGCTGTTTCAGCAGAAGGGCTTTGTGGCAAGGAGAATATTGCAGCCTCCCAATTCTGGATCTATACAAACATACATCGTGTATGTCTTGCTCAGTGCACCAAGGACATTGTGGTATTATTTAGCCTATGCATACCAATTTGTTCACATAATGCATGTTTTGGGAAGTTTTATTTTTCAGTGTCAGTATGACCGAATTTATTCTATCATCTGTTAGCTTGGGATGTTGCATGTGGTGTGACCTTCTTTAGGCTGAAAATGACAGTTCAGCAGTTTGTAATGAAAAGGTTTTCCTCTTTCTGAAATGTTGAGGCTTTGAGCTATTTGCCACAATTGACGTGCCAAGTCACAAGCTACTTGCTGCTTCTGCCGAATGACAAGATAAATGTGATTGGGAGACATTTTCTTTCATTCAAACAATCTTTTTAGACTCTTAAGCAGATCACATGGCTTATTCCTAGAATTCTTAAAGCTCTGGGTTTCATCCTAGAGAAATCAGATGTCATTGGAGGCTGGGGTATAGGGACTTCGAGGTCATTCTGACCTATGTGGAGTTTTGAGACCTTGTCCCCCAAACAGAACAAAACAAAACACAACATGACGCAGTACTACATTCTACACAACAAACTAGAACTCTGCTCTTCTGTGAAAGGAAGTAGATTTCATTCTACTCAGTAGACTGAGTAATGTGTATCATCTCAGTAAGTCCTTCTCACCAGTAACTCAGGATGCAACTCAAGTGTGAGAGACACATTTGGTGCATGTTTTCCCCAAGGAAAAGGGTAATGTTTATGCTATGACCCTCTGTAAATGATATAATTAAAAGACCACCCTCCCAAAATGAAGTCTTCTCCATATAGCTTCTCCCAGCCAGGAAAGTTAGTGACTTCTCAATCCATGTACTAGTACTACCATGTACTACCACCCCCTCTCTCCTTCTCTCTTCCTGCTCCATCACCCTCACCCCTCCCATCTCTGCCTTCTTCTGTCTCTCTTTTTGTCTCCATCTTTCCCTCCTTCTTTCTGTGTGTAGGTCAGAGGACAACCACCTGCCTTTCTATGTGAATTCTGAGGACTGAACTCAGGATGTCAGGCCTAGTGGCAAGCACCTTTACTCATTGAGCTATCTCACTGACCCATACCAGATTGTTTTAGGCAGGATCTTATTGTAGAGCCCTGGCTGTCCTGGATAGCCTCGAACTCACAGAGATATTTTTACCTCCACCTCCAGAGTGCTGGGATTAGAGGTGTGTGATACCACACCCTGTACCAGTTTTTTTTTTTTTTT
>NC_045030.1:162070132-162071000 GCF_008632895.1 Mastomys coucha
AATGCAAATGCCAAAATTATGTGTTCTACAGCGAAAAGCAGATACCTTGACTAGAGGAAAGTTTAGGGGTGTTAGTAAAATGTTCATCTCCCCCTCTTGTCAAAGATATTGCTCTTACATACACATTGCAATGTACTTGATTTCAAGAATCCAAACTGTTGCAGATATAACTGTGAGTAAACACACTAAAGAAGATAGTAGAGAGCAGACTCTTTATCTATACCAGTAGTCATCCTAACATGTATTATTTCTGGCATGAAATCACAGCTGTGGAATGACCTGTTTGCTTACTAAGAATCACTTATAATTTTAATAAAAGTTGGCTTAAACTTAAAAAGTGGCTCTAAAAATGTTAATTGTTTTTTGTTTATTTTTTTTTAAAAAGTTTAACATGGCCAGGGGCATGGAGGTTAGGAGTTGATGGGAATTTAAAATGAGGTTGGTATAAAGATTTCTCTAAATTAATCTGTGTCTCCCTCTCTTTATTCTTAAGAAAGAGGTGCAATATTTAGCTCTTGCTAGCCTGTAACTTACTCTGTCAACTAGACTGACATTAAACTCCCAGAGATCTACCTGCCTCTCTTTCCCAAGTGCCAGAATTAAGGCTGTGTGACCCCATGTTTGTTTCTCTACCACTTATCTCTTAGACACACATCATGAAAATCTATTAGGAAGTCATAGTACCATTGTACTATGACTTAAAGGACTATTTAACCAAAATTTTTAAAGCTCTTTCATAATCTGTCCCAAATGTTCTGTGTTTGTGTGAGAGTTACGTTCCTGCTTCTCCCCACTCTGTAGGATGACTTCTTTTTCTCTTAGCCATTCATATTCCTTAGACTCTGAGTTTCCTTTTTTTTTTTTTTTT
>NC_045030.1:162071010-162071656 GCF_008632895.1 Mastomys coucha
TAACTTTTGGCTGCCACACATCCCTTCAGATGTGACTCAATTCATGCTTCCTGAAACCTCTAATTTTCTGATTAGCTAAATCATCAACTTTCCTATTTACAAGTGTGGTATCCTCTGCAGCCTAACATTTATTTTATCCACTGGCTCTTACTCATTCTAAGATACAACTTGGACCACCCTTTCTCAACAGCTAATAAACCTTTAATTGTCCTAATCTGGGAATTTTAAATTAATACATAGCCTTGAGCTTTATATGGTTCCTTTTTATCTGCTAGAGATGAATGTTTTCTTCTTTTAGGTTGGAGAGTAAAGCTTAAATCTAACAAGTTTTAATTTAGCTGTTTTCTCTTGTTGTTAACTCCTTGTTCTCATGACAAATACCAGGATGAACTACTGTTAGAACTGAAAACAAATGGGATCTTTACAAAACTTGAGGTGGGACCTCATGCTTCCCAGGATGGCTACAATCATGGCTATGTACTCAAGAATGATTTTGACCTTTTGACTCTCCTGCCTCCACTTCTGGAATACTGGGATTATAGTAGTGTGCTACATGAGCAGTTTATATCATTCTGGGGATGGAGCCCAGGGCGTCATGTGTGTTAAGCAAGTACTCTGGCAGCTGAGGTACATGCTAGGTCAGGCC
>NC_045030.1:162071667-162072071 GCF_008632895.1 Mastomys coucha
AGTACTCTGGCAGCTGAGGTACATGCTAGGTCAGGCCCTTAACAAAAATGTTAATAAAAGGCATAGAATGAATTATAGACAATAGCCCCCATGTGTAAAGCATTCAGTAAAATTAGTTGTATACCATGTAGACAACTTATCCCAATGCCTGAGTTTAGTTCAGACTCTGTTTTTTAAATTATTTTTTAAATTTTTAATTAAAATATAATTATATAATCTCCCTCCTTTCCCATTCTCCTTTTAACCCCTCTCTTGTCCTTTTCCTTCAACTCCGTCCATGCCCTGACTTCCTGTCAAATATATGGCCTCTTTTTCTTTGATGACACACACAGACACACACAGACACACAGACACACAGACACACAGACACACAGACACACACAGACACACACACACACACACAC
>NC_045030.1:162072081-162075981 GCF_008632895.1 Mastomys coucha
CACACACACACTACAACCTCTTGAGTCCATTTATTCTTGTTTCTATGTACATGATCCAGGGCTGAGCATTTGGCATTAGATAACCAATTAGGGAGCTCATCCCTGGGGAAGACTAATCCTGCCTCTCTCAACAGTTAGTAGACCACTCTGGTTGTTAACGTGTGCCAACATCCTGGCAACTTTCAACGATATAGGTCATTCAGATTGAGCTCTGAGACCAAATCTGCATTGACTGTTTTTTTTTTTTTTTTAATCACCATTACCCTTACTTGTTCTTTTAAAAGTACTTTCATTTGCCTTAACCAACCAATGCATCTGGATTGACATCATATATTATATGACTGTAATTATATATTATATTTTAAACTATGCCCATTTAGCAATGTAATAATCATAGATACTCCACTAAGGCTTATGGTGCCAGGTATGGGTTGCTTCACTTCTTTTTGTTTCGATTCATTGAGCCAGAGTCTTTTCTAGTTCAGCCTTCAAATCACTGAGTAGCTGAAGCTAGGCTTGAACTCCTGATCCTCATGCCTCCCCCTCTTCAAGTACTGGAATTACAGACATGCACCACCATGACTGGCTCCTTGCTTTTTCTTGAATTTTCCATTTCTCTTAGTGCAAATGTAAACAATTATCAGACTTGATTTTACAGTGAAGTGTGTCTCCCTAGATACCAGACTCCTAAGAACAACCTCTTTTCCCACGTTTGTTTCCTCTCTTGGTACTTGTTTGTATTCTGCCATCAAATTGTCTCCCACCACCACATGCCGCAGAGATGATTAGCACTTCTAGCTGCCTAAGCCTCTACTTTGATTCCTAATGGACTTATTATAAGAATAGATTTCTCGGAAAATTTGTCATTATTTTGGCTCTGTGCATGTTGTTTTGAAAAGAAAACAGCCTGAACATATTTTTTCCTCCAAAGAATATTTTTCTTTCTCTGCAAGTTTTATTACCTGAACACCTACCAAACCACTTAGAAACTAATTTCAGAGAATCCCACGAGAATTATTTTAATTTAAGCCGCCTAATCACTGGTAATTTAACAAAAAGATTTCTAAAATGTCAACAGAACATTATCAAAATTTGCATTTATTACTGCTGACTCTTCATAGGAAAGAAAAAAACAATTACTGGAAAATTTAATTAGTGTTGGAAAGAGATAGAGGTGTAAAACTTTTACCCACTGAAGAGACTCCTTGAGCTTTTCACTGAGAGACAACTGTGTTCAAACTCTACTGTTTACAGCTGGTTTTATCTTTGTTTTCTACTAGTATGATAGGATAGAATGGGAGGGCCAATAATTAGGCTGAGAGTTTTTGCTTCTGTTTGTTGTCAGAGGAACAATTCACATAGAAACAAAGTAAAGCAAGTTTTAGAAGAGAACATTGTTTTGGAGCCATTGTCTAATGTGGCTGGCTCAGATGACCTAGACCTAGATTTGTACCTAGAGAATGACATTGAACTTCTTATCCTTCAGAGCGTTGGAATTACCAGCACATATCACCATACCCTGTAGATAAGGAAGAGCTTTATGTTAGTTGGGGAATGGTTACAGTCAGTTGATATGATAACAGCACAGCCTTAGAAATGGGAAGGGCTTGTTTGTGAAACGGTTGACTTTCCTGTTGCCAGATTTTTGTGGAATTGCCCTATTATTAACTTGACCATTTATGTATTTATTAATCATTTTATTTATTTACATTTCAAATGTTATCCCTTTTCCTGATCTCCCCTCCATGAACCCCCTCCCCCTCCTCTTTGCCTCTAAGATGGTGCTCCTGGACCCACCAACCCACTCCCTCCTCACCCCTTTAACATCCCCCTTCTCTGGGGCATCAAGCCTCCACATAACCATGGCGTAGGACTTACTACATATGTTTGATCAACTGAAGTTGTCAAATTTGGCCTGACCAAAATTTGGTTTTCATATTTCGTGGTTCTCAGAAAATTCCCTTTAACAAGTTGTGCTTTTCTTGTCATGGCAAGAACTCTGAAAGACTATGGCTTTTATCTAGTGCCAGCCATTTTATATGATTTAATAGTTCCAGTTTCAGATTTTACTGAGAAGTGAATATGCCAAACTGAAGTCTGACCTGATGACCGTGGAGATGGCAGCTTTTGCCAGAACCCCAATTGACTACTGACAAGGTCATTTCAATTTTTAAGTCTTGAGCTTTGTTTCTTAGGAGAAATCAGGAGAAGATGCTCCATTTCCATCTCTGTTCTGGAGAAATCTAGAAAAGTTATACAACTTCCTTTCATAAGTCATTGGGGGACTTCATTCAGTCTAGAGGATCTAAAGATACCTGTTACTATGGGCTTTTAGCATTCTTTCTGGTACCAGCTCTAGTATCCAGATAGCTGTATAATAGAAAAAGATGGGCAGACCATAGGGTTCAGAGAGTTGAAAACAATTACTACATAAGCCCGACAACCTGAATTTGATTTCCCAAATGCACATGAGCATATCCTTTGACCATATGCACCCACACTCACAATTCACATGCATTCACGAATACACTACACACACACACACACCATATTCACACATAAAAAAAACCATGCTTTTAAACATACTCCAAGTATTCCAAATGCTATCATTAGCTTTCTTCTTCTATACTATGCAAGACATGTTAACAATTTATCATTCCAAGTTAAAATCACATTAAATAACTGAACAGACATTCAAAATGAACAAATGTTTTTGCTTATGCTAACAGGAGTTATTACTTACTAAGCAGGCCGCTTCCACTGAGTGAACATGAATGCCCATGACGTAAGGTGTTCCTATCAATTTTCATCAGAATTGTAAGACTTTGGAAAGTGAAATGGGTACTGTTAGTAATCCTAACAGAATAATGGTCATAATGTGGTTTGTCCCTGTACTACACCAAAGATGTCTTGTTCTCTTCTCTGCCACATATAGTCGTGGAATGCCACCTATATTGAAAAAGAAAATCACATCTCCTTGAAGAAGGATGTCTGGGCTACTTAGCAATCTTATACCTGAATTATTAAGGCATAAGTAGTACAAGCATATTAAATAAACTGTGCTTTATACCTTAATAAGCACTTAAGTGATGTTATTTGAGGTGTATTTGTACCCTCTTACCAATGATCATGTAAACCATCTTAGTCACAGGGAATCTGTCTTAGACTCTTCTGTCCTCTTAATGCTCTGAGGACATTGCAATGCCCAAAGTGAGCAGAGAATATAGATTGTTGCCAAGTGGTTCATAGTAATCTTTATTTTTGTGATTATGATTATATGAGTACCAATTGATGCCAAAAGCTGGTATTTTTTTTACTTATTTATTTATTTGTTTATTTGTTTGTTTATTTACTTGTGTGCATAGCTGTGCACATACATACATGTGTCATGGCCCATATGTGGAGGTCATAGGCAAACCTGCTGGATTCAGTCATCTCCTTCCACTATGTGAGTTTCAGGGATCAGCTCAGGTCACTAGGCTTGCTTTGACCCATTGAGTGATCACAGCAGTCTCCAGACTGGTCATTTGAATGTGACTCTCCTGAGTTTGTAGTCTTGTGAAGGAGGAAGGGGCAAGAATCAAGCCAAATATAGTTAATCATGGCTTAAGTACACTTGTAGTTTCCAGATGTATGTTTGAAAGTATTGTATTTAGTTATCTAGTTAAACCAGGCCTTTTCGCAGAAAAGGATTATTAAGAACATCACAACTGTATCACTTCTGTACAAAAATTATAATTAAATTTACCAAGTGTTTATTACCTCAAGATAGAATGAATGCTTTTTCTAACCACAAAAGTAATATGTACTCATTGTAAAAAACAAACATACATGTATGGTATTGGTACAGTGACAGGCAGGTAGATCAATGGAACAGAATTGAAGACCCAGAAATGAACC
>NC_045030.1:162077321-162077666 GCF_008632895.1 Mastomys coucha
GCAGCCTTATTTATAATAGCCAGAAACTGGAAACAATCCAGATGTCTCTCAACAGAGGAATGGATACAGAAACTGTAGTACATCTACACAGTGGAGTACTACTCAGCTATTAAAAAAAATGAATGTATGAAATTCTTAGGGAAATCGATGGATCTGGAGAATATCATCCTAAGTGAGGTAGCCCAATCACAAAAGAATACACATGGTATGTGTCTTAGTTAGGATGTCTATTTCTGCACAAACATCATGACCAAGAAGCAAGTTGGGGAGGAAAGGATTTATTTGGCTTACTTCTACATGGCTGTTCATCACCAAAGGAAGTCAGGACTGGAACTCAAGCAGGTC
>NC_045030.1:162078620-162092263 GCF_008632895.1 Mastomys coucha
TTTGTTTGTTTGTTTTTTGGAGGGGAAACTGGGAAAGGAGAAATAATATGACATGTAAATAAAGAAAAAATCTAATTAAAAAACAAACAAACAAACTCATTAAATTGTAGGCACATGCAGACAAATGTTGATATTACCCATAATTCTTCATTTTAGAAACAAGTATTTGGAATATCTGGTCATATTATCCTTGTTATAGTTACCTCATCTCATTTATATATTATACAGACATTTAAATACATGAAAGGCAATTTCTAAGATAGCCCCTATGATCATTACCCTCTGGACACCATACATATATGTTACCACCTTGCTGTGAATAACTTGCTTGCACCCAACATAGGATAGCAACTTTGAGAGGCTGCCACTCTGTTGATTAGGTCACAAAACATTGTCAATTTGGTCTTGGTAACTGAATCTCTCTTGGATGTTTTGATAGAAAAGCAGAGTCCTTCCAGCAAAGAAGTGAGGGTTGGCTCTTGTCAACAACCAGCAAGAAAGTATAGCTCTAACTAATTAGTCTTACAACCTTTGAGAAACTGAATGCTGCCAGTAACCATGCGGGTGAAGTTGAAGGGAAATCCTTCTCTGGTTAAGCCTCCAGAAGAGACCCAGCTTCAATGATGCTTTGATCATCGACTGTTAGGACTTGAACAGAACACAGAGCTAAGCTGAGCCTGATTCCTCACCCACAAAGTCAGGGAGATAACTAGTGTGTGCTGTTCAAGTTGCCAAGTTTCAAGTATTTTATCACAGAGCACTAGGGAACTAACACTTTAGGAATATCTCATTTATGGTTTTCTAATATTTTGACTTAATATTCTCCATAGAAAATACACGTTGTCAATGTTGGTAATCATTGAAAATATGTTATTTTTGGTGGGAAAAATCAGAAGAAATATAAGTGTTTTTTTTCTAAATGTTCAATTGTTTTGCTCTATGATTTATTTTCATTGCATATGGTGCTGGGTTGCTTAAGGACATTTTTATTCAAGATAACACATTTCTATTTTTATTTTCATTTCAATTTTGCCATTATATTTAAATTATTTTTATTAATTAATTATTTTATTGATTTAAATCCCAGATGCTGCCCTCCCCTGCTGGTCCTCCCTTACAGTTTTTCTCCCCACCCCCCTTCTCCTTCACCTCTGAGAGGGTGACCCCCTGGGTATCCACCCTTACCCCAGGCATCAAGTTTCTGCAGGATTAAGTGCATCCTCTCCCACTGGGGCCCAACAAGGCAGTCCTCTGCAACATATGTGCCAGGCACCTTAGAGCAGCCCATATGCTCTTTGGTTGGTGGCTCAGTCTATGGGAGCTCCCAAGGGTCCAGGTGAGTTGACACTGTTGGTCTTCCTATGGGGTTACCATTTTCCACACTTCCCACTTCCTTTTTTCTAGTCTCACTCTCCTTCTTGTTAGCCTGCCTTGTGTTCCTAGGCAATTTCACTTTCACTTTCGTTCTTTTAAAAATATTTATTTATACATTTGTTTATGGGTGTTTTGACTGCATGTAAGTGTACCATATGCATATACTTCTCTTAAAGACCAAAAGAGGGGATCAGATCACCCTAAAATTGGAGTTTCAGACAGCCATGAGCCATCATGTGGGTGCTAGGAATAAAACCTATGATTTTTAGAAGAGCAGCCAGTGAGTGCTCTTATCTCTGAGACATCACTTCAGCCCATTGCTTCAACTTTCATGTCATATGTACATACAAGTTTTATGTGTCTATATAACATATTGGAATCACAATTTATAGTAAACATACAATATTTTTATGGCAATCAGCATGGATGTTCCTTAAAAAAACTAAAACTATATCTTTCATATGATGAAGCAATGTCACTACTGAGTATTTAGCTGAAGCTGAAGCCAAAATATAACAGGGAGAACTGTAGATATTTTGTTTTTTTTGGGTTTTTTTTTTTTTTTTTTTTTTTTTTTTTTTTGCAGTGCTATTCACAATAACTAAGTTATAGAACTAAGCAAAGTAACAGGTCAACCAGAAAACAGATGAGGAAAATGTGGCTTATATACACAATGGAATTTTTTCAGGATTAAAAGAATGAAGTTATGCCATTTATTGGCAAATGGGTGCAAATGTAGATAATCATATTAATGGAATTAAGCCATATCTTATTCTTATCTCATATTATTTAGATTATTTCTAATTACTGGCTGCTATAAGGAATATTACAGTGAATATCTTCATAACATATTGTTTGCTGTATACATCTTATTCCAAGAAGATTTGTTACTGTAAGAAGAATAAATGAAATGAAGGGCATGATTAATTCCAAAGATTTAAGAATATCATTAATCAGTTTTCAGAAAGTTTAGGCTATTGCACTTCTGTGTGTTATACAGGATCCTTGACAACAGTAAATGGTTAAAAACTTAGCCAATTTAAGAAATGGTAACACTTTGCTATTGTAACTTGCTTATTTTTATATATTTTGCATGGCAATTGGCTTAAGCTTAAAAAGATTTAAATAAAATAATTAGGATAGTACGAAGCTCAAGCCACTAGCTCTACAAATTAATATATATGCTAGCAGGTGCTAATCAGTAGCCTTGATCAACTGCCTCATAGTTTATAAATATTAACTAATTTGCTCCCAAGGCAGCTTCATGACAAGTACTGTATAGTCACCATTTTGCTGAAGTGGCAAAAAGCAAGTTGTGCAGACTACAACTAGCACATGACTGAGCAGAAAGGTGAAGACATGCTCTTGGCTACTCATTTAATAGATAGCATCACAAACAAGACACATCACTCAATGAACACTGAAGATCTTGTCACTCCTTCCTTATGAATCATGAAAATGATACCCGGTGCATCATCTCTAGTGAGTAGCTGGAGGTCACACAACTGCTTCATTCTGTGATTTAGAGCCAAAGGTGCTGGTCAGGCCCCCCCTTTTTTTTTCAATTTCACATATCCTGTAAAGGAATGACTACTCAAAGTAGATGCTCAGGGAATGGAACTTGGGTGAATTCGAAGTCACTGCAACGTGCAATTTGAGTTTGTTTCAGAATGTCTGTGAATTGGCAAGAATATATATGGTATGGTGAGGCTAAGAATGACAGGAAGAAGATTTGAAGAATGCTTTGAGGAGAGTAGAGAGAGCATGGACAAGTTTAAATAGAACATATTCATTGGTGAGCTGATATCTGTTTCTGTGAGAATATTCATGGGATTTGGATAAGGAAGGGTTCCATACTTGGCCAGTATTATGAAGGAATCCATTATATTTCCCCCAAAGAGCCAGACGTATTTGTTGAGGTAACTGTAGTTGTCACTGGCGTGGTTGAAAAAGATACACTTATCATAAGTTAAGGCTTCCAGAAAACCAAGGATTCAGATGTCAATGATTTACTGGAGAACAGCTTCAGAAAGATGCCAGAACAGGGGTAGGGCTGGGAAGGAAGGCAGACAAAGATACAATTTTGGTGGACACTTGTGATAGATAATGTTAATTGTTAACTTAATGGAATCCAGAAACACCTGGAGACAGGCCTGAAAGCATTCCTGTAGGGAATTATCTTGGTTGTGTTAACTCAGGTGGATGAAGGCAGGCCTGTTGTAGGTGTCCATCCTCCCCTCCTTGGGATCCTGGACTGTATAGATAAACAAGAGGACTTGCATAACAGAATGCATGTATTGTTCCTTCCATGCTTTTTGACTGGCTGCTTCAAGCTGTTGCCTTGACTTCCCCTTGAACTGTGAGCTAAAATAACTCTTTTGTCAGGGCATTTCATCAGAGCATCAGGGAAAGAAATGAAGACATACGTCCCAGGCAGAGCTTGATTCCACTGGTGCTCAGGTGGGCAAAATACATCTCAGAGTTTGTCCTGCCTTGAGATTCAGGCTCTGGATGTTAGCATACCCACACCAGAGTGTCAATGGCTATGAGTCCCAGGCATTTCTGGATGGGATGAGCTGGTGTCACCAATCAAGAGGATAGGTGCCAATTGTTGGTAGCAGAGCATACCAAAGCTGGGAAAGGGATCGTGATAGGCATCAGCAATGGCCACTGTAGTATGATCTTACAGACAAAACATCTTTAAAAAACATATACCTTCGAAACTGGAAATTTAGTTACAATGTTCTAGAGAAGTCCAGAGTATACTAAGTTCTTTGTGCTATGATCATATCTAAGATTTCATGGCCATTAGAATTAGGACACTTTAAAGAGTGCAATTTTCTAAGAGGAAATAAAAAATAATCCTAAGTCTCCAATTTGCAGGATTACTTTTCAAGTCAAATTGGAGCCCTGCAAATGGAATTGGCTAAGTTATAGGGATGACATTTCAATTCTCTGTCTCCTTAATAAAGTCAGAGAAATAGAAATCTCAATGGCTTTCTAGCAGCAGGATAGCAAATGGTTATTGTTTTATTAGTGAAATGAAACATGCCTTTCCAGTTGTCATCTCTCAATGCTCTTCACAACCAATTAAATTGGAACCAGAAGCAAATCTGTTTCTTTACATTCGCAGATTAATGTCTTGGCTAGAAATTGTAGATAAGGTCTTATCTGTGCCTGGATCTAAGTACTTCCAAACTTTGTAAACACAGTAGGTAGCTTCTCATAGCACTTCTTCATTTCTAAGTAAAACATTGCAGATCTTATTAACTCTTGCCATTGATCAGCAAGAAAACATATATACCATATTTAAGGCAAACACTTCAGAATCATAATATTAATAGCATGTGCACCAGGTGTTGAAACTACTAACTTTAGGTTGAGAGTGGTAACTCCAAGCTTGGGCTTATTCTTACCTTTCATTCATATTTATCTGTCCTATGATGTAGAAATGTATCTCTTATATTTTTAAGTACTTAAATACAACAAAATGAAGGATCCTTTATGATGGGTGGAATTACACTAAATTCTGATTTCAAAATAAAGTGTCAGAACACAGTCCTACCCATTTATTTTTTAATTATCAGACTGCTTTAGTGCATATAGCCAGAGCTGAGTAAGTATGACTGAAACTGTATGGCCTTGAAATCCTAAAATGATTAACCACTTGATTCTTCACAGAATGTTTGCTGTCCCCTGCATTGAAATTTTGTGCTTCTTATTGTGCATATTTTGTGATATATTTTTTTAAACTTCAGTTTTACTTATTACTATAAGTGTCTGCATATCAGGAAAGCGCAACTGTCAAGAGTCAGTTCTCTTCATCCACCTTACGGTCTAGGGATTAAGCTGGGATTGTCAGGTTTGTACAGCAAATGCCCTTACATGCTGAGCCATCTCACCAGCCTAATTTTCTGATATTTTAAGATACCATTAAAATGTGTGGAAGATGGAAGATCCCACTACAGTCACACTAAACATAAATTCCACTTTACTTTTTTGGGAGAAGAGCTGATTAAGATTTATTTTACTTCAAGATCCACTTTAACTTTTGAGGGATGTTGATTAAGGTTTATTTTGCTTCAAATAAAAAAAAAGTTTTAAGACTGGGTTTCATACACTTACACTGACCTTAAACTTGCAAAGATCCTTCTACCTCCGCCCTCTGAGGGCTGAGGTGTATAGGTGAGCACCAGCATACCTGGCTTGATTAGCATTTTAATTAAGGGCAAATTGCTCTGCCACAGACCTCATAGAAGATCTGCAAGTCAATTTGAAGTGATTAGTTACTTCCAGGATTCGGAATTATCCGAAGCACTGTTTCCATCATTTGTAAGTGACAATCCTTTAATGCAGAAACAATCACTGACTTGGGTCAAATTACTTCCTTCTGGTGTTTTCTAAAAACAATGTTAAAAGCTGCTCCCGTCATCTGCTCTCTTTGTTACCTTATCCAACCTGTGACTGAGGATACAAATGCATTTTATTTTTCAACGTTAGTGATAAGAAAATGACCTCTAAAGGTAGAATGTTTTACATTAACATTACATTAGTGATAAGAGGTGATCCATACTTTTAATCATCTAACTTTAAGCCTTTGCTTAAAGCATTGTGACTTATTGGCAAAGGAAGGCTGTCAGGCATGGCTGGGCAATAATTTCCTGAGCAATTTATTGTTCTCTACCTACCTTGACACTACTCTACTTAGTCAGATAGAGAAAAACATCAGCAGATCAGTGTGTCTATCTACTTGTTCACCTACCATCTATCCATCCATCTCTCTTGTCTTCTTTTTCATTGTTGATTTAAACAAACATTGGGTATTTATTGAGCATTTTATCCTGCTAACAGTATAAGCAACAGGCATGTATGTTGGTATTCTGTCTGGACTCTATCCCCAGAGTTACTTGGCAACAACCAGGTAAGCTCCTCCCCAGGTTTACCTGGCAACTGCCAGGTTAGCCTGGACCACTATAAAAGGGGCTGCTTGCCCCCTCTTCTCTCTTACACTCTTACTCCTGCTTCTCTTCCTTGCCTCTTGTCCCCTTGCTCCCCCCACCCTCTATTCCCTTCTCCCTTCTCTCTACAAGGTCATGGTTGCCTCTACTTCTCTACTCTCTCCTTTTCTCTTCCTTTCTCTGCCTCTACTACTCTCTGAATTCCCCTCCCCATGCCCTAAATAAACTCTATTCTATGCTACATCTTCATGTGGCTGTTTTCTCAGGGGGATGGGATACCTTGGCATAGGACTGACGAGGTATTCCCTTCCCCCATACCTCTCTACACCCCTATGGAACATATTCCTATACCTTTATCTTTTTATAAACACATCATTTGGTTAAACACATCAATATAGTTGTTAGCAGAAAAGACATGGCCCTTGCTTCAATAGATGTTGGTATACTTTTGCCCCTGCCAGAGACAAATAGAGTCTTAATTTTATGTGTCTATGGGTTTGTGATCATCAATCACTATTATATATTGGGGATTGATATCTACAGGTTTTGTAACTTTCCCTATAGAACACTTCTTGATTTGGACATCTTGAATATTTTGCTTTTACAAATAGTTTGAATATTAGAATGACTATGCTAGAATTCAAGTTTTTAACTGAATGATAAAAATATGTAAGACAGCAACTTTCAAAAGTGAAATTTCACATTTTACATAAATATGACTTTCAGTGCCCCTAAGCACATATCAAATCTCATTAACAATCACATATGAATTTATATGTATATAAGCTGTGTGCTTATATGGTAAACACTTCTCCATTGATCCGGTCCCAGAACACTTTTACCTCTCATTTACGGAGTTGAGAGAACAGAAGCTGGATAGGGGGTAATTAATAGACTTGACCTTTAGGGTGAACAGATGTACATGCTAGCTGCAGAACTTTGGATTCTTTTCTGACAGCTCTGTTGGGAAAACTTGTAAATGCCATGTGCCTACTGGGAGAAGCTTTATTTTGCTAGTAGTTACTCATTAGGTTTCATAAATTTGTCTTTCAGATATCTGGCCAGTTCTCAAAACTTGCCTTTAAGAATTGTATTTTGTAAGTTAAGAGCTGAAGTTATTATTAGCTGTGTGCTTGTGGTTGAAACATGAGGTCAGGTTTGGCAGAAAGCCCTTCAGGGTGTTCGAAGACAAGTCTCAGCCCAGCTCTGCTGTAGTCATGAGGTACCTTACAGAACAGCTGATTCCTAGGTATGGGAGGAATGCCTCTGCCATCCAGATTGTGAGTATGAGTGCTTTCAAAATGTTCTGCTGCTCTAAGGTGTTTGGTGTAACTCGCAGAACTTTTAAAAGCAGGATTTAGTTTCACAGTACAAATAGAATTTATATCTATATATACCAAGAATACATATACATAATGGTTCTGTTATTGATCTTAACCATTTTTTTCTCAATTTCAAATGTAGTTCTTGGCATAAGTAAAAAAAAAAGTCCATGCTTTTTAAACAAATGAATTAAATGTGACAAACAAACAAACCAGATTTGTGAAGATCCAGGACATATGTTACATTGAAAACTAGAACTTGGTGGTCAAAGAATATTTCTAGGTCAAGCTCTTCCAAATGATGATAAATATCTAAAGTGAAGTTACCATACTCATTCACAGCAGCATTGAAATAAGTACAAAGTTGTCCTAGGCTTGAGAAAGTTGTGGAGCTTGGAGGTTATGAGATTCTCTGGTGTTGAAGCCCACAAAGGTCACAGCAGAAGAAGACTTTAAAATAGAGCAAGGTAGGAAAGGATCTACCTTTTCTAGCACCCTCTTGAAACAAAATAGGTAATTTAGTATAGATGTATAAAGTTAGAACACTTGCAGGACTTGCCCTCCAATCCACACAAGTAGATCTGAAACATTTGGACAATTATGTGACAATAGTGATGAAGCACTTCTTTTAGACAGATGACCAAAGTTAAGTAGGAATGGAAACAATGGAAGAGCCAAGGTACGTAATTGTTTCCCAGTAGTAGCAAACAAGCAAATACTTATACTCTCTAGAAATAAGAAGAAAATTTACCAAGCCATTCTTTTATTTTTTAAAATATTATATTTGTGGTGGTTTGAATGAGAAATGCCCCACCTATAGTATTTGAACTCTGGTTCCCCAGTTGGTACTGTTTTGAGGAGGCTGTGGAATTTTAGGTAGCTGGAGTCTCCTTGGAGGGAATATGGTACTGGGGTTGGGTTGTAATTTTGATAGTTTGGGTCAATTCCTACCTGTTCTCTGCTTTGTGCTTTTGTTGGAAGGTGTGAGCGCTCAGCTTTCTACTCCTATTGCCATGCCTACCCTTTGTAGTCATGTTTTGCTTCCATGATGGAAACCATGATCCAAAATAAATATCATCTTCTGTAATTTACCTCCGTCAAGGTGCTTTATCACAGCAAAAGAAGCTAATATACATTTTACTCGTTTGTGTGTGGAGGCACATATCATATTTTATGGAGATCCAGACACGTGGAGATCAATGACCACCTTATGGAAGTAGGTTCTCTGCTTCTACCATGGGAATTCCTGTGGTAGAACTCAGGTTAGAAGTCTGGGAGACAAGTATTTCACCAGCTGAGCTATCTCACTGGTTGCCAACTATAGTTTAAATTAGTGTGTGTGTGTGTGTGTGTTTAGGTCAGACTTTGGGTATCTTGGTCAATCAATCCCCACCTTATTTCTGAGGCAGGATCTCCCACTGAGCCCAGAAACACCATTGGGTGAGGTTGGGTGGATATTAATCTCTAGAGAGTGACCTGTCCCTGCCTCCTCAGCACCGGAATTCCAGGTATGTGCTGCCATGCTTGGCTTTTTATGTAGATATTAGGAATTTGAACTCAGGTTTTCATGCTTGTTCCTCAAGTACTTTCTCAAATGAGCCATCTCTCAATGCTTGTGTGGAAGTCAGAGAACATTTTTTCAGGAACCAGTTCTCTCTTCCTACTTTGCTTTGAGGCAGGTTGTCTTAGTTAGGGTTTTACTGCTGTGAACAGAAACCATGACCAAGGCAACTCTTATACAGATGGCATTTAATTGGGACTGACATACAGGTTCAGAGGTTCAGTCCATTATCATCAAGGCAGGAGCATGGCAGTGTCCAGGGATCTGTGAGGCCAGAGTTGCTGAAAGTTCCACCTCTTGTTCTGGAGGCAGCTAGCGGAAACTGACTTCCAGGCAGCTAGGATGAAGTTTTATAGCCCACACCCAAAGTGACAAGGCTACACCTTGTCCAACAAGGTTACACCTCCTAATAGTGTCACTCCCTGGGTCAAGCATATATACAAACTATCACAAAGGGTTTCTCTTGTTATCTTTGCCGTTGCACTGTGTGCTCCAGGCTAGCTGGTCCAGGATCTTCAGCTGAGTTTCCTGTCTCTGCTTCCCATCTCTCTGAAAGAGAGCTGAGATCACAGATTCATGCCACCACCTCTAGCTTTTACATGCATTCAAGGTAATCAATACAGGTTGTCAGGTTGTATAGAACTTTTATTCACCTGAGCAACATCCTTCCTTTATATTCTTTATACTCATGTTATGAAAAAGGCCACATAGTAAGGAAGAAGAGTTGATCTGTTCATTGCCATCTTGCTTTGGTGGAACAATTTTGGTTATTTTGGTAATAGGGAAGCCTTGGATGGAGTTTTTGTTTGTTTTATTTTGCTTTGGTTTTTATCACCCCAGATCACAGCAGTGCCTAAAGTTATATGCTTAGAATCCCGTTCTCTCCTCACATTATAACTTGTAACAGCTGTTCTTACCCTGGAGGTCATGACACCTTTAGGGATAGAATAACCACCTCACAGGGATCACAGCGCAGATAGAATGCATATTAGATATTTACATAATGGTTCATATCAGTAGCAAAATTACAGTTATGAACTAGCAATAAAAATAATTTTATTGGTGGGAGGTCATCACAACAACATGTGGAACTATATTAAAGGGGCACAGCATAAGGAAGCTTGATAACCACTGGTCTAGAAAGTATCAGAGAGTAATGTACTCTTGTTTCCTCTAGCAAAGATGCAAAGGTACAAAGAATATAGCTATTTAAAAGTGAAGTTTTGGTTAAATGAGACTACTAGGTTTTCAATAAGAAATGCTTCAAATCTTCAGGCATGGATAATGCAATCCTTTTGCAGGCTTTCTTCTATTTTTACCAAATCAGAAATTGATATTGGGCATCAGTTGCTTTTCAAGTATAATAGCAATACAATTTTTTTTCTGTAGCTTCCAAACAGCCTTCTGTGAAATCATTTTATGATTTCTATTTCAGAAGCTTAGTCCTGATACCATGATCATAAATATTTTCCCTCTGTCAAACATTTTACATGACAGTTGGTTCCACCCAGTACATTTTGTTTTCCTCTGAAATATCAAATATTACACAAAACAGGCCTTTTAAAAAGTTGTAGCTCAGAAAGCACTTGGCCAGTGAAATGATTTGTTGAGAATAAAATGCCCCATGTATGTTTCTTCCAATGCACAGTGATGCTGAATATACACTTTCCTATGATTTTGCTAGTGGAAGCTCACCCACACCTCTAAACACAGAGACAAAAACAAGTTGACTGGTAAAGTAGTCATGGGGTTATGAGTTTTGTGGAAACAACATCATTCTGGATGTTGCCTGGAGGTGTCAAATGCCATAGCCCCTGAACACTACAAGGGAAGTGGTTCCTATGAAAAACATCAAATAGTCAATTAATGAGAGGTTACCACTTCTCAGGCCAGACACTGAGTGATTTATAAAGCTAAAGGCATTTTGTCTCTTTTCTAGTTTCATTTCTATAGCTGAGATAGAACACTCTCACCAAAAACACCTTAAGGGAGAAAGGGGGCTTATTTTAGCTTACAACACTAGGTCTCAGTTCATCACTGAGGAGAGCTAGGCTAACCTTGAAGGCATGACTTTCCATCTTTGAATTAGTATTGTGGTATACTATAGTTTTCGATTTTTTTCTTTGAAAAAATGCTATATTCCCATATTGAATTTTTTTAAACTTTCAGTTTATTTGTCACTTTCATATACGTATATTATGAATTCCAATCTGTTTTCTCTGGCTCTTTTTTTCCCTCCAATCCCTTCCTAGACTTAAGACTTTGGAGTACTTGTATTGATATATATAGTAGGGGAAAATAAAACCAATCTTCTGTGTTTTCTTTCAGACTTTGATGGCTGTGTTCATTGTCGAGTAGATCTCTAATTTTAAATTTTCCTATAGTACTTATCAAATTTATATAAACAATCTTCTAGATTCGTTCAAGCCTTTCACCCTCATCTTCTGAAATAGTTTGTGCAGGCTGTCAAACCCTGTGGGCCTGATCATCAGTTTGTGAACTACCAGCTACATTTCTGTGATACTTTTTGGTGTCTTCTTGTCTTGTGTTTCTTTATGAGCAGTATAATTTATATGTTTTTTGAAAATGATATATTTTACTTAAAATTTAAATGTCACTGTATTATGTTTGTTTGTGTTTTCCTTTGTGAATAATTGACTGCAAATATTGTACATATGTTCTCCTGGCATATCTTGTATACATTTTGCCATTATTTTTAGTTCAATTGTTTGAAAAAAGTTAGCTGTTGAGTCAACATACCACTAATAAGTATTGTTTTCTATTTCATCAGCTTTTTTTCTCTCCCCTAATTTTTTATTTTATTTATTCCTGAAAATATGTTGAAGATATGCTGTAAGCCAAGCACTGTTTAAAGTTTGGCATAGAGCTAATCTCAAACTTTAAAAATTTCAGGATTAACAATTCAATGATTCTTTTGCAATTTTATCAACAAATGTTAAAGGTAATGTATGACAGTCTTCTCTGGTTTATAAATATTAAGATTTTGCCTGGATTGTTGATAACTTTCTGATTTTGTTTTCACAGTCTTTGTAGAACATCTACTCTGAGGATCTTGAACTTGAGCCATTGAGCAACGCAAAAATATTTTCTGAGAAAGCTTTAAAGTGTAAAATATGTTTCATATTTTAAGGCTAAGATTTTGTAGCTGCAACTGCTAGATAAGTATACCTCAGCCATCTTTTAGAGTAACTAAAATCTTCCTCCAAGAATCAAAGACATCGATACCCCTAAGTCCTTATTTTGTAGATTAAATGGTTAAGGCAATCCTAGTCTTTTGGTGACATAACACGTCTAGATATAATGGGTCTTCTCAGTGTGTGATAATTCTAATCTTTTTTCTCATCTAAGCCATTTCCCTTGTGTTTTGGTAACTATTTCTTAGAATAATCTCTTTGTTTCTTTGGTACACTGTTTGTCACTGTGTGTGGGTGATTTGTTCTTGTAACTTAATGTTTATATGAGTCTCTAATCGTTTGTCCTTGTACCTTTTAAAGAAACATATTTTTTTTGCTATTTTTTGCTGATTTTATGCACTGTGTTTGGATTGCTCCCCTAACTCTTCCCAGATCTACCCTCCTTTCCTCTTTCACCCAACTCTGTGCCATGTCCCCCTATCAAGGCCACTTTTTGCTGCCCCACTATTCTTGGACTTGTGGTCTTCCACTAGAGCCTGGTTTACTTCTCAGGTTCTACAGTGTTGGAGAGAACTGACCCTTCCTCTCCTAGCAACTGTCACATGTCACTAGTTCCTGGCTTAGGGGTGGGATGTCCTGCCTAATTCCCTTCACCATGCTAGAATTTGGGCCAGCTTAGCCTTGCACAGGTCTTGTGCTTGCTCTTACAACCACTGTGAATTCTTTCCTGCAGTTGCCCTGCTGGATCTAGAAGATGATTTCTTGTAGTCACCTACCCACCCCTGGCTCCTACAGGCTTTCTGCTTTCTCTTCCCCAGTGAGCCCTTAATTTTTTCAGGGTGAAGTATATATTCGAAACAGGGATGAGCATTCTGAAATCTCTTATTCTCTTATTTCTCAGTTGTGGAAATCAGTATTGATTATTATGTACCAGTTTACTACTTAAAAAAATCTTGGGTGTGAAAAAATAAAGTTTTCTCCCATAGTAAAACTAAAAGCAGAATATTATGCTGAGCATGGTGGTAAATAACTATAATCCCAGTTTGTGGAAGGTTTCACTAAAAGGATCTTGTGATTGGATAAACTATCAGGGCCTCCGTACTGGAGAAAACACATTCTTCCACTCTCAACAATCACTGGTAGACAGTACCTTTTCATCTAGGGGTATGACCTCTTGAAATTTCTTCCATCCGTATTGGCTTGTCAGTTGGTGTTGTTTTTATGTATGTCTACTTGCAATGCTAAATGGATCCAGTAGGGTGTGTGTGTGTGT
>NC_045030.1:162092297-162094041 GCF_008632895.1 Mastomys coucha
CATGCATCTAAGAGGGAGGTAACACAGGATGAGTTGAAGAGTCAGAGAAGGGTAGAAATGATGTGAATTTACTACTTATCTATGAAAATTTCAAACACTAAATTTTACTTTGATCATATTGGTCCCCTCCCCCAAGTCTTTTCAGATCCTCTCCCCCTCTCTATTCATCCAATTTTAGGTTTTTTCTTAAACAAACCAAAGCAAACAGAAAAAACAATATAACAACAACCCCTCAAACCAAGACAACAAAATCAAACACCATTCAAACAGAAAAACAAAACAAAACAAAACATTTAAAAAAATGACTAAACTATAACCCCCAAAAAGCATACATTGAAAAAAACCTGTGCAGTCTATTATATATCGGTCAGCTAATCCAGACCATAAGGCCTGACCTGAAGTAGTTGATATACCCAAGCACTCAATGTCACTCCATTGCAGAAACTGGTTATGTTTTCTTTCCTTCATTTATTTCCTTTGTTCCTTCATTCATTTATTAAAAATATAACAAAATAAAATATAATAGGATAAGACAAAAACTATCATATCAAAGTCAGACAGGAAAAACAGATAGAAGGAAAAGAGCCCAAGAAAAGGCACAAGAATCAGAGGCCATTTTGTTCACATACTAAGGAATCCCATAAAAACACTAAACAGGAAGCCATAAGATACATGCAGAGGACCTGATGCAGACCTGTGCAGGTCCTGTGCATTCTACCTCAGTCTCTGTGGATTCATAAGAGCTTTGATCATGTTGGTTTTTAGAGGCTCTTATTCTCCTGGTGTCCTCCATCCCCTCTGGCTCTTTCACTCTTTCTGCTTCCTCCTTCACAGAGAAAGGTTTGATTAAGTCATCCTGTTTAGTACTGAGTGAAAGTCTCTCACTTTCTATGTAAAGTCTGTCTGTGGGTCTCTGTAATTGTGCCCATCTGAAGCTTCTCTGATGAAGTCAGAGAAAGGTACTAATCTATATGAGTATAGTAGAATATCATCAGGGGTCATTTTATTGCTACATTCCTTTCTTAGAGCAATAGTATTTGGTTTTACTGTAGGTTACTGGGCTATCTAGTCTCTGGTTGAACAGCTGTCTCTGTGGTAGGATGAAGTGTCCTTTGGGTAAAAGCCCAAGAGTGATTATAGCCAGGTCTTGAGGTAGGTCGAATTCCATCTTCCTGAGGAATGACCACACTGTTTTTCATACCCTGTAGTTCTCTGCCAGCATGAGCTTCCACTTATGTTATTGATCTTAGCCACTCTTATGGTATAAGATGGAATCTCAATGTAGTTGTGATTTTCATTTCCTTGATAACTAATAATGTTGATCATTTCATTAGCTGTTTCTCAGCCATTTGAGTTTCCTCTATTTAGAATTCTCTGTTTAAAACTGTACCTCATTTTAAAAATTGGATTGTTTTATTGAAATAAGTTTCATGAATTCTTTTCATAATTTGGATATTTGCCCCCAATCAAGTATATAGTTGGCAAAAATCTTTTTCCATTCTGTAGGCTACTTTGTCTGATTGATGGAGTTCTTTGATGTGCAAAAGCTTTCAGCTTCACAAGGTCCCAAGTTCTGAATCCAGCAGAAGGATGGATCCTGTTACCGTGGCCATTCTGTTAGCCTGTGTCTTTTTATGGGTGAATTGAATCCATTAATATTTAGAGATATCAATGACCAATGATGGTTAATTCCTGTTATTTTGGGTGGTGGTGGTAGTGGTGGTTGTGCACTCTCTCCTCTCCT
>NC_045030.1:162094230-162097538 GCF_008632895.1 Mastomys coucha
GTTGCTCTGAGATTATTTATTTACTGTGTTTTTGTAGGTTGGAGTTTTCCTTCTAGTACCTTCTATAGGGCTGAATGTGTGGGTAGATATTTTTAAACTTTTATTTTTATCATAGAATATCTGTGTGCTTCTCCTATGGTGACTGAAGGTTTTCCTGTGTATACTATTCTGGGCTGGTATCTTGTGGTCTCTTAGAGTCTATAGGACATCTGCCCAGGCCCTTCTGGCTTTTACAGTCTCCAGTGAGAAATTGGGTGTAGTTTTGATAGGTCCATCTTTATATGTTACTTGCTCTTTTTTTCTTGAGGCTATTAATATTCTTTCTTTGTTTTGAACATGTAGTGTTTTGATGATTATGTGGTGAGGAGACCTTTCTGGTCCAATCTATTCAGTGTTTTATAAGTTTCTTGTACTTTATTGGTATCTCATTCTTTAGGTTAGGTTTCTCTCATCATTTCGTTGAAATTATTTTCTGGGACTTAGAACTTGGGATCTTCTCCTTTTATTATTTTGCTTTTGTTTGCTCTTTTGATACTGTCCCACAATACCTAGATGTTTTATATCAAGAACTTTTTAGCTTTATCATTTCTTTCATTTATCTATTTCTTCTTTTGTTCTTGAGCACCTAAGATTCTCTCTTCCATCTCTTGTATCTGATGGTGAAGCTTACTTCTGGGGTTTCTGTTGGAATTCCTAAATTTTTCATTTCCAGAATTTCCTCAGTTTCTACTTTCAGGTCTTCAACAATTTTATTAATTTCTTCTTTAAGTACTTCTACTATGTTCATAAGGATGATTTAAAGTCTTTTTCTTGTGCTTCAGCTATGTTGCCATACTTAGGGCCTGTTGTGGGAGGGTTGCTGGGCTCTAGTAGAGACATGTTGTCCTGGCTGTTATTGACTCTGTTTTATGCATCTAGTCATCTGGGTTTGGGAAAATTGTAACTCTAAATGCTGATATCTGTTCTTGTGTTTGTTGAGTAGGTGTTTTGTTCCTTGGCTTCTGTTTTCTCTCTGGTTATTAGAAGAGTGTGGTGGCTATGTGTTGCCTAGTCGGAAAATCTTCTGGTGTCCTGATAGGTGTGGGAACTCAAACTTCTAAGTAAATGTATTTCTGAGTATTTGGACCTGACTGTAAGGACTAGGGATGGGCTAGGGAAGTGGAGGAGATTCACAAGACTGAGAGCAGGATGTTCCACCAAAATCTACTTAGTTAGTTGGTCCCCTTAGGCTGAGAGTGAGGAGAGGCCACAGATGAAGGTCTGCTACAAAACTGGGAATGAGGCTGGAGGATAGGATTTGGAAGGATAAGTGAAAATCTGCAGTTGCGTATTTGCTTCCCTGAACAGAGTGGTCTATGGAGTCCCTGCTTGATTTGGGGACTTGGACACAGCAATTGGTGGGTACAAGGAGGTTTGGAGGGGAAAATCTGTGTAATCCAGTAGATATGGGGGTAGGAGGGAGGGTCAGCTGCAGTAGGTGTTCTGTTTCAAAGCTGGGGATGAGATTGGAGGATTTGATTTGGAGAAGCAGAAGGGGAAGTAAACATCTGCAGTTAGCCTACATGCTTCATGGCCATAGTAGGGGGTGAGTTCCCTTAGGGTTGAAGGCTGGGGTAAAGCAAGGAGTGGGAGAGAAAGCTTAGGAGGGGAAGATCTGTGGGCTTCATTAGAGATGAAGTGGAAGAAACTTCTGCAGGTGTTTTGCTGCAAATCTGAGGGATTAAGCTCCAAGCAATGGAGGGAAAGCTGAAGATCTGCAGCTACTGTAGGCTAATTTTAAGTAGATATTTTTTTGATGTTTGTTTTTTTTCTTCTTTTTCAAACTTTGTATGTGTGATGTATATATAGTGTATATATGCATATAATGTACATTATCTGTGTGTGCATGATGTATGTGTATACATGTATGTGTGTACCGTATGTGTGTGTATTGATATATGATGTATACTTATGTGTATGGTATATCCATATATGTGTATGTTGTATATGTATCTGCATTTATGTATGTTTGCACAATGTATGATTATTATGTATATGCATAAGTATATATGATGTATATGAATGTGAATATGTACATTATATATATGTATATGATATATACATGTGTGTGTTTGTACAGTGTATATGTGTTTTTAATGCAGATATGTATGTCTATATACTGTATATTGTGTGTATGGTATATATGAGTATATATACAATGCATATATAAATACATATCTGATGTATGGAGGGACATAGAATTTCAACAACAACTCTAGGTTTTGATCCTTGCCTTCCGCATTGTTTTATTGGTGATTGTTACATAAACAAGTCTAGCTAGTCCATGAGATTCTGGAAAGTCAGTCTCCATCAGGCACTGGGATTATAAATACACCCCTCAGGACCCAGCCTTACATAGATTCTGGAGATTCAGTTCAGCCAGTTTGTTTTCCTACCTCACACTGTTGTTCTTTTATTTTGATTCATTCTCATTCTGTTTCCCTCTGCTTCCCTTCCCACCTACCCCTTATTTCCTATCCTTCTAGCTTCCTTTCTTCCCTCCTAGCATCTCTTTACATCTAGAATTTTTCAGCTGAATTCTACACCAACATATCTAGTATGATGTTTGGGGTGCCTTCCCTGTAGTTAAATGGAGATAATGTATAGCCAGTAGAAGCTGGGCTCATGTTTGTCTAGACAAATGTTGTGTTGAAACCTCCTCCCTCTATAAGTCCTCAATCACACATAACTCAGGGTTTCTCAATAGGAACACTTATAGACTATAGGGTACTTAGTTTCATCTCTGGCATATGCTCACTAGATATAAGTACCATTAACTTACCAATAGCTATGAAAACCAATGATATTTCTAGAATTGTAAGACATTCTTTGGAAAATAATGACATCTGCCTCTTGTTAAACAATGATAAAATCTGGAAATCCTTCAATCAGTTGACAATACTTCGTTTTAGCTTCCTTTAACAAGTATAGTGTCATAGATCTAGTCTAAATTTAAAATTGGGTCTTGGTTTCTATCTTTGACATTAGGCAAAAAACAAAACAAAATACTATAAACAACAACCAAGAAAACTCAAATGACTGGAAATTACCCAATGAAAAGGAAAATTTGAGGCCCACTGCCTTCTGTGACCTCCAGCTTGGACTCAGCACACATTGGCTCTGCCTGTCCTTATAAATCCTTAAGAATATATACATTAATTTTTATTCTAATGTTAACAGTGTAATATTTTTGGTATTTCTTTCTTTTTTTTAAAGATATTTTCTTTATTTACATGTAAATTTCTCCTTTCCCAGTTTCCCCTCCAAAA